>NC_134175.1:50385823-50595823 GCF_964188355.1 Buteo buteo
CCTCCCTCTGCCCCACGTTGCACAGTCAACCTTGAGTCATCGGTGGGGAAAACAGTGAGACAATTCCTCTGAGTCTGTCAGGTCCAAAGCTTTCTGAAGTCACCGGAAAGATTATTACTGAAGCTGTTGACCTCTGAATTGATGTGTTGCCCCCCGTTTTCCAAAGTGAGGTAAGTTATTTGGATAAAATCCACTTTGGAGCTGTAAGTGGCTTGATATGCACCAGTCTCGGTTGGGACACATGGTTTGGGAGCCCTAGCATCTGAAATTACAAGTAGGAAATCAGCTCTTAAAAGGAGAATTTTGTCAACAGGCTTTCATATTTTTTAAAAAATGCAATTAAGTTTTCCTTACAAGTGCTAAGAGGTCTCAGACCCAACCACAGAGACTAGTTCTCTGAAGTAATCTAGTTTTAAAAGTGAAACTATAGTTTAGTTTGTGAAATTCAAAGAATAAAAATCAAAACCAACTGACAAACAGTTTCTGACTACTCTGTATCTAAAAATGGGCCAACCTCATTTAGTCTATTTAAAAATTGTGTATCCATACTGCCTGTATGCCAAGTTCAGCATGATGGAAATGAAAATGGTTGAGGTATAAACCCTTGGAAAACAGGGTTTATAATGGAAACAGTAATTGACTCTTAACTACCGCATCAAAAATACAATACTATAATACAAAGCCTAGCTCTTGGGATCCCAGCTCTGCTTCTAACCTCAGGTTGGCAGACAAACACCTCACCACAAAGCTAACTAATGTTTATAGGTTTGGGTTTTTTGTTGTTAGTTTTTTTTTTCTTGCACAAGGAACATGGCAAGTGAAGAAAATTTATAGGAGCAAAGCAAAGTTGGCCAACAGTTCAAAAGTTCTCTCTTGGAAGTTTCTGATATTTTTCCCAATTACTGCTTCTCTCTCAACTCATAAGACTAAGAGGAGATGCCATACTTCTCCTCTGGATGAGCGCTCTATTTTGACTGATGATTTTGTTCGTGAAGCTTGAATCACAACCAAGCCTTCATCTCAGCTTTACAAACAGTTTGACTGTTCCTCCAAAGGTCAGAAATTTGGTTATCCTGAATGGCAAAGACAAAAAAGACCAATAACTTTACAGCTGTTGACCTTCCCTTCTCTGCATGACTAAAAGAGAGGGAAGGCAAAGCAGTTCTGGAAATGGAGCAAAGTAAATTTTCTATTGATCTCATTAAAGATGCTTACCAAAGCCTTTGCCTAGTCTGAGCTGGGGTGCTACTTTTGCTGCCAATTATGGTTGTCATGACATCTTGCCATTTGGGGTTATATAGAAAGTACCAGTCCTATTTGAAATTCTCTTTAAATGTTGTGAAACGGGGCAGATCAGGAAGTTTGTCAGGGGGAGAGCTACCTATGAGATCTGCATGCATTTAAAAAAAAATTTTTTAAAAAAAAATGACTGAGTTGCTTGAGCTTGCGGAACATTAAAAATTCTTGCTTCTCCATGCATCCCTAGTTTATCAGGTTCATATTTTCATAGCTAGTAAAGGAAAGCAGAGGAGGTCAGCTAGAAATTAAAAAAACAGAATTGTAATTGCCTTGCTTTTCTTTAGGTATTGAAGATGATATGTAGCCATAAGTGTAGACCTCGGCAGAGCTGTACCTTCCCGTCTGCCAGCGTCGCTTGCTGCCCTCAACCCTCAGTAATAGCTGTAATGGTGGTTGCAACCGTACCAGCTGGGTGCACAGGCTGAACAACTCAAAGCTCTGTTGATGATCACTATTAGCGCATATATGCGTATTCAAAACCGAGAAAATAGGTCATGTATATTGCAGCAGTATAATTTACCTATTCTTAGGCAAGTTTCCCAGTAATGGTCCCATGGGCACCTTTTTTTTTTTTCCTTACCTTTAGCCATTGAACACTTTTCATTGCAAACTATCCTGTTGATGTTAGCGTAAAGAGGATCTGGGACCTAACACAGAACATTATTGTTAAAGCTCTTTTTCCTGGAATGGAGAAAATTTACCTTTACTGGCATCCATGTCTGTACTCAAATGCAACTCCATTTGAAAATGATTGGGAAATTGCCAGTGCAAATACCAAATAAAGACTCCAAGAATTGGCCCTTTATGATGAGTGATTTATGTTTTATACTTTAAACTGTATAAGCTATGTATTTCTATTCGGATTTTGAAAAACAAGCCAGGAAAAAGCAACAATAGCTTAGTAAAAAATGTATACAGTCGTGGAATGCTAGTACAGTCTTTGGCAAAGGATCAAATAATGATAAGGCTCGACTCTGTAGGGATATTAACATTTTTAAAGCAATCAATGTGAAATAAATCTGAGAATGTATGTTTAAATTATAAAAAAAATACAGCATGAATATGCATTTTGCAGCTAACTGCTCCCTGTTGTTTTGGGCACTTGTCCTGCTTTAGTACAATTTTTGAGGAGGAGAAACCTGACTGGAGCACAAGCTACATTTAAAGTCCTATTTTAGGTGGTTTGCAATCATGGATTTCCCTCTTTTTCTTATCTTTTTTCTTTGATTTGCTTTTTTAAGAGTATTATCCAACTCAGCTTGGCACGGTTCAAGTGCACAACTGCAACCTTTTCCATGACCCAAAAGTCAGTGCCACTCTGTGGGTTGGCAGTTTGCAAATAAAACATATCCTTAATGAAGTGTGGAAGCTCCTGTTCTTTTCCTTCCTCAGGAGACGTGCCTTAATCTCTGGCTCAGAGCCTTGTCAAATGCTGCAGTAAAGAACTGGCAAGCTCAATGCTGCTAATGGATTGAAATCTCCACCAGGTTGTTCATTTCTTGAGGGTTTTTTTTTCTTCTGTCTTTTTTCTTTTTTTTTTTTTTTTTTTTTCCTAAATACTGCGGCAGCTAAAGCACCGCTCCAGTCCTCAGTCTTCTATAATGATTGGTTAGGGACTTCAGCGACAACTCTACTGTATGCGTAAGAGATATTTAAATTATGCCACTAAAACGTACCAAGGATTTAGTTGCTTATGTAGGTCAATTATTAAGGGAAAAAGAAGGTTAAAACCGGGGGCTGTTCTGTGTATTTGAAATGATTCCTGAAGATATAAAATTGAGGTATTTGTGCTTATAACTTGTGACAGGTTCTCTAAGTCATAGGCATTTTGTCTCGTCTGTAGTAGAAGCTGAAAATGTTTGGATTTTTTTTTTTCTTTCCCTCCAGAAGGTAACCATAAGCTACTGAATCACATTTGAATTGCTCAAAAATAGAAAAATGCAGTATTAGAAATTGTGATAGTCTCTTGGTTTTTTTTCAGGATATGTTTGACTAATATTGAGATAAGGGTAGCTCTCACTAGTTCAGGAATAAATTGAGAAAGTTGCATTTTTTTTCAAAATTTGGATTTTTTTCTCTTATCACGCAGCTATGCTATATAATCTCACCTTACTTTTTTCTAACAGCACTGTTTTTTATGCAGCTGAAGAAAATCACTTAGCAGAATTTACCTCTTTGCAAAGTCATTTTGAGAGGGGTCCAGACTGGACGCGGTTAGGGTGCAAAAAGCTATGCACAATTGCAGTGTGATTTGCAATAACCTGTATTGCAACCTGTGGTTGTCCAGAGCTTGCAAACTTTTACATAGGGAGGAAAAAAAAAAAAGGAAAGGAAAAAACCAATTATTCAACCACTTGTGCTAGGGGCAGGAATTTTTAGTGTTCCTTTAGTCTCTGTTAACCTGGTTCTGTCAATGTCAATAACTCCGTGACATCCTGGGAGGAGGAAAAACTGTGGGCTGATGGGTAGGAAAAGCAGTTTGGTGCTAAAATGTTATCAAATAATGTACGTGGGTTAGTGCTGTCTATTCTGTGTCGTTGTGCTGGAGAGTTACTGGGATGATTGTTCTCATTTGCAACATAGGGACTCCTTAGAGAAAGTAGGTTACCCTCGGTTCTGCTGGTGGATGGAGAGGAGTGAAAAGGGATGTCTTCATACTTTTTAGATCCGTGCTCTAGCACATTACTGGAGGGGACTTGGTGTGGATTATCTACCGAGCAGATGGGAAGTCAGGTTCTTCCAGCAAAGCTTTTGGCAGATCAAAATGATTGTATGCTGCATCTGAGCTGGTGTTCTCCACAGAGCTCCTGTGCATCTATGGGAACTACCGAAATACTGGAATAACTATTCTTCTTGAAATATATCCGTCAGCAGGGAATTGATATGACCTGCGATGACCTCGCGTCTCACTATTTCTGCCCCTTAAAGGATTTCCTTAAGGAAAGCGTGTGAACGGAGTCCATCCGTGCACCATTGCACATAGATGGTCTAGAACCTCTGCAACATCTCAGCAGCTGCCTGTGCTGCAGGTTACTTAAAAATAGTTTTGAGCTGCCTGCTGAAAGAAGTGGTCTGCAATCTGTAAAGACAACAGTTAGATTTAGGAAGGGAAATGGGATATAATATAGGAATTGACTGAGCTGTGAAGTGTTATGTCAGTTCAGCAATTTTCTGGAGTGGGGGGATGGTGAAGAAGCAAGTCATGTTTGTCTATCTTTTCTTAGAAGACTGAATTTTATATTAAACAATTGTGTTTCTGGAATGACTTGAAAGAAGAGTGAAAAGACACCAGAGTCCTAGGGAGGAAAAGGAAATTTGTAGCGGAGCTTGGAGGCTTACAGAGGAGCTGACACTCGGATGCAGGAATAATGGGAGCTGACTGGAGTGGGAGGGCATGGGAAAAGGCATGAGTGGAGGGGCTAAAACCTAATTTGTTCAAGTTTTGCAATGGTGGACTAAAGAAATTAAATCTAATGTGAAGTGAGAAGAAAGGACTGAAGAAGCTGCCGGAATTCGGCTGTGTTGTTTTGCTGCTGGATTTTGGATGAATGACTTTGGGCTTCAAAGTGTCACCTGTGGACCGTGTGCCGGTGGAGGGTATCATCACGTAGTTTTTCTCCTCTGCCTGCACAGACCTTGATTAGTGGTAAAGGCCCAAAGTGACTAAGACACGTATTAATGTAAGGCCTCCAGTTGTAAATCAATATTTGAAATAAATGGTTTTAACTGTTCATTTTGGAAACTTCATTCTGAGAATAATTATAAGTCTAAAAGTGAAAGTGAGCTTTAAGTCCTGTGTTGATCTGCAGAGATTTGGCAAGCAGCATACATACTTAATCAGTCACACTGTAGCTTCTGTGCCTAAGATGGAGCTTGCAGTTTGTTTGTTCTGAGAAATACAGTATATTCATTCATCGTGTTTATTCAAATTAGGGCATCTGAGGAGTAATGACAACCTTATTCTGCAAAATTATCTGCAGCGGTTTAAAGAATGTACCTGCCAATATGAAAATCAGTAAATCCGATGGTGGCATGTTTAAAAAGAGTTCAGAAGCCCAGTTTTATCCTAAGTAAAGCAACAGAGTTTGCAGCACATGCTCCTGTAACTACCTTGTCTGTAACAACAAGCATTTGTAACTTTGCATTTCTTCTTCATCTCGGTAGACTTCTCTTACGCTTATGTTGCTAAATGTGAACTTTTGTTGACCGCACTGGAAATTTGGGCTGTGTCAGAGCTACGCTAGGAAGCACTGTGCTAATTGCTGCTAAATCATTTTAGATGTTACTTTTTTCTTGAGGAAAAACAAAGGTTTATTATTATTATCACTGCTTTTGCAGACAATACAGTTGCTCGATGACTTAGAGCTACATACATCTATTCTTCTTACTGAATTTCTTTACCTTTTATTAAGGTACTTCACCTTTTATAAAGTATGATTACTGAGTAGCACATATGCTGGCTGTAGGAATAGTTACTGTTTTTCTCTGTTCTTATATAGGTCCCATTACCAGTTTCTCCTGCACTTCCTCCTCCTCAGAATTAAAAAAATAGAAATTAGAATAACAATCTTGCTCTTTCTCTCCCTTACAAGTAGGTAGGAGAAAATTGCTTGATTAGATTATAGGGTCTGTATATGTGTGTAAAGAATTTATTGTGGGAAATCTATATTAGAGCCAAAACGATTAATGGTAATTAATGTTCCCACATTTAATAACAAAAGAATTAATAGTGAGCAGCCACTTACCATAAAGTGTTTCCTTGACATTTCTTGCTAAAAATAAAAATTCTGAGCGTGCCACGTGGATTTTGGGAAAGAAGAAAAAGAAAGATTAGGTAGAGAAAACATCTTACTGTAATTTAAACCATTATTTTTCTGACAGCTTTTTATCTCCTGTCTGGAAGAAATAAACATATTAAATTTTTTATTAAAATAGTTAGGCTTTGTGAGATGATTTTTTCCCCCAGTGCAATAATAAATATTTATTTTTGCCAGAAACAAAGAAGTTTGTCTATGAGGCTTTTTCTGATGCTTAGACAAAGGTATGAGCCTCTTAACCTAGTAAATACAGCTCTTATGCACTTGCTTTCTCTCCTTCAGTACAAATTTTGAGGTATAACTAACATTCCTATGGAGACCAGGTCATCCACTAGTATTGATCATCTGCCTTCCCGTCCTCCGAGGCACCAGCACCTTTGATTATTGCTTATGAAGGAAGAAGTGCACTATATCAATTAAAGAACAGCTCCAAAATACAGAGTTAAACCACAGCCACAGTAAATTTCCAACTAAATAACAAAGGCTTACAGCAAGATCTTCAGACATACGGGCTGGACATTGGATGTGGCCAGAGAAGGAGTTTAACGTGACCTAGCGAGCTCTTGCAAAATCCTCCTTCTGTTGCTTCTGCTATGCCTATCCCCTGTTGTGTTCAATTGGCATTGCTTTAAATATCACCTCCTACCCGTCAGCGCAGCGGGGGCAATGTGTCTGGATGAAATGGTAGGAGACTGGTGTTAGGCACTCAGATCAGAAAGGGGATTGCATCCATTTGGGAAAAAGCTCTTGGCCAAAGTGTCCAGTACAGAGTGAAATTCCAGCCTTTTGAAGGAAAAAAAAGTGCATAAAAGAAAAATACTGTCAGATGTCCATGTACTATTAACACAGAATAATTTATACTGGATTCTGCTCTTACTGTTTTGGTAGATCTGTATGTGCTCTGCCTATGATCTGGATGTGGCTAGGGTTTCTGTGTCTGTGCTTCTGGCAAATGTGGTCAGTATTTAACCCAGACTGTATTTTTGTGCTTACCATCTGCTTAATTCTGAATGTCAGATCCACAACTGGCCCGCTAGTTATTTCTATTCAGCTATTTTGAACTCAGCTCGGTGCAGCAGATAGGAAAGGATGTACTGGTTACGCAAAAACGTCAGCTGAGCTGAATCTCCTCCCGAAAGCTAAAACCAAATCTTTCTTTGGGAAAATAAGAAAAAGGGACGATTCTCCTACATTTTTATTGCATTGCCTTCTCCAGCCTTGTGCTTTCTTGGTGGTGTTGCGATGAGAAAAAAATGAAAATAAAATAGTAAAGGCCGAGCTTCTAAGAGTTTTCAATCTGGTTGGAATATCAAGTCAATGGGCAAGCCACACTAAAACCTTACTAAGAAATTTCCAGAAAACTTCTATGGTTTTAGGTGTGGAAAAACTTCAGTATGTGACTTAGCCTGGAAAAGTTTAGCAAAAGTGGCCTATTAGACCTCAGTCCTGACAATACCACCCTTCCAGTCTTTCTTACACGGCTAGGCTACTCAGATACTTGTTTGAATATGTCTGGAGTGTCTAATAAGAAAATAATTGGGAATATTTGCAATGACTCACTGCAACTTAGAAAACTGGATGTAACGAAGGAAACTTGCTTACAGTTATTTCTTGTAAGAGCAATTACTTAACATTCATAGTTATTTGTATACTTCACAGGTCTGATTCAGCCTTACAGTTTTGATGTCTCAAACAAATGTCAGCACCTTTACCAACAAACGCACTGACAAGTGGATTAGACAAGCAAGTGGGATGCAGAAGGCATCTGCTTCCAGTCTTCTGATGTACCTCGAGGACCTGCGTCTGGAGGTAGGAGAGCTGCTGCAGGATGGGACGGGAATCCTGCCCTCAGAAAGGATATTTTTTTGGTGCCCATAACTTGGGATGAATTGGAGGGCAAGTGGGACAGTCAAGCCCTTGGACTTTCTCTTGGGGCAGCACTTCTGCTGTCTTTGCAGTATGGGTGCAATCCAGTAGACGGCAGAAATGTTGTGCGGCTCCAGAATTTTCTCTGGATCAAAACAATGGCCATTTTACATTGTTAGGGTTTGGAGGAAAGGTGTAAGAGGGAGGGTTTGCTTTGGCGTGACCTGCCTCCTAAGCCACAGCGCGTTTGCACCGTGTGGTCCCCGATGCAGGAGGCTGAGGTTGAGAAGTGTTGCGGTAGGATTAGAAAGAGGTTTTTCATTAGTCCCCTTGGACGATATGCCTGAGTGGCTCCTTTCAAAAGGGTGCTCTACGTGCTCCATCTCGTTGAAAGGTAGCTCTGCCCGCCAGACCAGCGATGGGAGAGCGTAGGTGGAGATCTCTCCCTGCATTCAGCGCATGGACACCCTTTGGGGAGGTTTTTTTTGTTTCCTCACCCTCACATAATCCTTCTGCTCGGAAATGGTCAAGTCAAATGAAATACGCAGTATAGGTGAATAAACCTGTATTACGCAGTCTGCATGCTACCCAAAAGCAATTATCCAAACCCTCTCTGCCAGAAATTAAAATGTTACGGTATGGGTGATTGTAAACCATTTATTGTTTATGAATTCACAGTCCTCTTGGATATCCCTGGGTGCTGGATTTTGCTTAAGGATCTTTGAACTAGCTGAAGGAAATGTAAAATCAAATGTAGACAGACAGCTCCCTCTTGAATACATATCCACAGAGGCTCAGGAACACTTGTTATGCTAGCAAGGGTGTGGAATAAATTAGGTTCAAGAAATTTGCTCTAGATCCACCTATTTTGGACGATAGGCTTTGTGTGCGACATTAAAGCCCATCCTCGGGGAGCTGCCGTCACCGTGGCGCAGACAGGTGGATCTGGAGATGCACGGTCTCGCAGAGTGGCAGAGGACCAGCAGATCAATATTTAATGTGAAGGCTGCTGCAGCCCCTCACATGCATAATTTATTCCGCCTTTTGGGTACAGATGGACCTGAATCGAGCCGTGCATCCAGACTACAGGGGTATTAGAAGCGGGACTAAGCCTTTCAGACTGTCCTCACCTTCAAAATGGGGGCAATTCAAAAGCCAGTATTCAACCCTTTCCCTCCTCCCTCCTTCGCACAACACCGAAAGAAACACTTTGGGGAGGTCTTTGAAATTTGTGTCAAGTTACACTGACTTTCTCTCATTGAGGCTGTTTGTATTTCGGAACAGAATTGAGGCCCTAGAAAGAATCAAGCATTTCTGAGTTTAATTAAGTGCGCTAACAACATATGAGCAAAGTCAGTCTCATAAGAGAACTTTATTGTACAAATTGACACAAAATAAAAGCCCTTTGGGATTAAATAAAAAAAAAAAAAATCTGAAAAACACATTATGGTGAGTAACCTAGCCACCCCGGCTCATTTCAGTGAGTGAGTATCTCTGAGAATTTTTTTTTCCCTGACAAATGATTAAATACTAGTGATATGATAGCATGAAATGCTAGCATAACAAGGTATGAGCAAGAGGGATTTGCTTTTGACTAGTTAAGAAATAAGCTTACTAATTCACAAATTTATTATAAGATTAGCCTTTAATACCTGATAATCACCTTCGTCAAGGAAAATTTCTTCTCTTCAAAAGGCAAATGAAATTTATAGATGGGTCTTGAGCCAGACTTGTGGGTGGTAGACAACATTCACGAGAGGTCCAGCCTTTCTCTTTGAGCAAGGGAAGAGGTAGCATTTTAACAGACTGGGTAAAGCATGCAGCGCGGCGTAACGCGGTAGAACAGAAACAGGACAGGCGTGGCAAAATCTCGGATGCGTTAAAATTATTAATCACTTTGCAGAAAACAAGTTCGATCTCTGTCAGACTGCCCATTAATTTTGATGGAGATACTTTTAAGATCTTATGTCTGTATTTTAGTGAGGGTATTACAGCTAAATACACAAGCAAAAATGTATTCTTATAACATACACAGGCAAGTATTCTCATTTCAAAGGTGATGTTGTCATATAGATATAAGAACATCAGTATTTGCTTGAGTCTTGTTATTATCTACTTTGCAATAGGCCATCTGGACTTCAACTAGGAAAGGGCTCCCAATGTGTTAGGCTCATGCAAACATCTGGTGAAAAAAAGGCCTTTCCGCCCAAGGACTTTTAGCTCTAACTAATAAAAAAGGCAAAGTGTGGGAGAGGAAAAAAGAAGGACAGAGGGGGGGAAAAAAAGAAAACTTTCTACAGTCCCACAACCTTTTACTAACAGATGGAAGTCTGTCTCCTGACTCCCAGCCTAGTCCCATTGCCAACAGAGGATATTGCATAATTGTTGAGCACAAGTATATACCCAAGTCACTCATGCAACGTTATTGTGAACAGGTACGAGAGTAGCGTGAGCCCTGCCATATGCCAGAAATTACTGTAAAGTCAAATACCGATATAAGCGTTTGCTTCATTGCTGTTTTTAGCTTTCAGGTTCAAAAGCTACAGGCAAATGACAGGATTTTGCACACGGGTGTAGAATTTGGTACAAAATTCTCCCCTCCAGGTACGAGGCAGTCATGTCAGTTTGCTTGTTCTTCTATTCCCCTGTAGAAATTGGGTGACACAAGGATATGAGAATCAGCACGTGCGGAAATGAGGACAGAAAAATAAACATTGCACTGTGAGATGCAGAATTACTGAAGCTTCATTTCCTGTGGATTTGGGTTCTTCGTTTCCCTACTGCCCCACCAGGTACTAGTGTCTTCACCTTCTTGCACTACCTCCAGTGACCCTGCCATACAGCCTACAGACCATGCCTCAGTTTCCCCTGAGCTGCTGCTCGCACGAGAGACTGGGAGATCTACAGACCCACGCGTGTGCCTCTTGGCCAATGCCAAGCCAGCAGAAATGGTGCTGTAGAGCCTCATGTTGCAGCTTTTCCTGGAGCAGAGGCACTCCTTTCCATCCCCTACCCTTCTCCTTCTGCCAACGTTTGCAGAACTTACAGGAATTTAATTATCTTCAGGGCTCCTGCCTCTCTGTTGAATTGGCTTGAAGTAAGCCAATGAATTTGTGAATGGTTAAGGAAGAAAAGGCCTGGCGGACAGGGCCAACGTGTAAGCTTCCTTTCTTTAGGAGAGTTGTCCAAAAAATTGAACTCAGAAGAGTGTGGGATTTTGAAAAGTATAAAAGCATATGAACTGTAACAAAGATTGTTTGGTTATGGAGCGAAAGAGACTAAATAATGGGATTAAGTAGAGAGAAAAGCAAAGGTCAGAGGTCAGTCCCCTCCTTGGATGATGTGGAGAAAGAGATTAGAAGTTTCCATGATTGAAAATATAGCTTTCCCAAAATGAGATGGTAGTTTCAAAATCTAAACTTTAGAGAAAATCTTGTTTATTCAATTTATTAAAGAGGTCTCGGGCTCAAGGTTCTCATTTGTTCACTTCCTATGGGTTTCTACACACTGGAGCAGGACATGCAAGTGGGAAAGAAAGTCTGCCTCGGGACCTTTGAGTTTGGGGCACCCAGTGCTGAAGGTCTTTGTAGGGCTGGGACCAGGCTAGGTTCCTCCTGGAGAAGTCACAGGCAAACAGCTCTGTAGAAATCTACACACTTTGTTACACCGTAGAAGACAGAAACGAACGGTTTGTCTTTTAAGTGTCAATTTCAAGGCTAAACATGAGTGTTCTTGCACAAAGGTACAGGCAAGAGGCCTTTGGAAGTTATTCAGCAAAGTTATAGATCTGCCTGAACTTGAGCCAGGCAAAAATACTAGGACCTGAACCAAAAGGAAATATTTTATAGCTTGAATGCCTTTTACCAATCAATTTTTCTCTTTGGAAATGCTTTTTTCCTCTCGTAGCTTAGATGAAAAGATAAAAGTGCGATAATAATGTAGTGCAACAGTCATGTTTGGCCAGGTGATAACTAAGCATTTTAGATATCCTGAAATTTGCTTTCAAGCAAACGTGGGTTCGTACACGTGCGTTATACCTACAGTTATGCATGGAAGTACAACCTCTTTCTCTCTTCTTGTGCTGTTTGTGAGTGTGTATATATTTGTGACGGCAGCTATATGCTAAATGAATTAGAAGCCCGCTCTTCACAGGCACACAGGGACTGCTGGGTTCAAAGACTGACAGTCAAGGTGAGAGCTGATTTCTCAGCGTACTCATTTTAAAACTCTTTAACAGATACTGTTAGAGGTATCTGAGCTTAAATTTATATTTCTTCCATACTGGGTGCCTTCAGCCCTCCTCCATGCATAAGGCTGGGATAAGCAGGGTTGGGGGGGGGGCTGATGCCCTCACCTCCCACTCTCAGACTGAGAGCTCCAGCTCTGCAACAATTTTCTTCCAGCCCACAGGTTGTAACAAGTAGTCAGTCACACCAGCCCCCTCTGCGATTCTACCTGCGTTATTTGTTAGCCAACGGACGTAACTCTGTCCCTTTTTTCCACCCAGCTTTGGCGACTGTGTATTCAGGGTCGTTCGACTCGCCTCCCCGCAAGTTGTGTAGTGTGAGGAGAGGCAGGAATTTTCCGTGCCTGTTCACCAACTGGCTCTCAGCACGCTTCCACTTCAGCATTTTAGGGACTTGTATGGACCTAGGTGATTCTTGGGGCATATGTGTGTAAAAATGTAAGTCTTCCTTGCAGAGAGGCAGGCACACTTGTAGAGTGACGCGGTGCATCAAAGCAGATGGGTTATGTCGTGCAGAGGGGTATCGTCACAGAGCCGGTAGTTCAAAATCACTGCGTGTCATATGACAGTATTAATATATAAAAACAGCTAGTTGAGGCATACAGCACATAAAACTACAAGGCAAGCTGTTTGTAAGCCCTGTGCTTACAAAACAGTCCGTATACTTTGTCAATGGAGCTAACTTTCTTCTTATTAATTCTAATAGCAATTCCTAAGAATTAGTTGATCTAATTTAGAATCACATTTCATCTTTTCAAAGCTATACTATTACAAATGGTCGAGGAACCTTGCCCTTAAAAACCGGTGATAATATCCTGACGACCTGGGACTGCTGTTGGAGAAAAGATTTTGCCTGAAAGGGTTTCAGGAAGTTACAAAACTCCTTTACATGGCCTGTTGGATCTGTGTATGATTTCCAACATTACACAAAATAAATACCAGGAGACTGGTGTGGTTTATACAAGAGTTTATAGAGAAAAAATCCACCCACCAGCTCCCTTGCTGAGGATTACAACCAGGTCTCTGCTGCCAAGTTCTCTGTTTAGGTAAAGCATGAGAAAATCTGCCATTTTTTTAGAGTCACAAAAGGGGTGCTACAGGGGGGGCAGTGAGAAGCTGACAGCTCTTGCTGCTTAAAAGGCAGCTGTTCCTTCTCAGGTACTATTATTAATAAACCCTAAGGTAATGTTTGCTCTGAAATATGTCTAATTGAAATAATTTACCCTAACCCTTAGAGAATTATGAAACTGTTTTCATCATGTTCACACACAGCAAAATAATTATGAGATGCCATATGGAAAAGACATCATGTGGTATATGTATTTCTGAATGTATACTTTTTGAAATGGTTCCCACAGATAAATCATATAGCTAATTTACAAAGAGGAGGTGGATAGTAGTTCTTAAGTATGCAGTTTAAGTTTAAAATGGTTTCAGGCTGGGTAAATTTACAGTGGTGATGACATGCAGTAATTGCACTGATCACAGGACGTATATCACAGAAGATGTCGATAGCGCCATTAAGTTACGCTGCACAAAATGGAGCAGGGAAATTCCACTGGTGACTCTCTGCTACTGCAATGTGCCAGCCCTCAAAGCCTCTGCAGGACCTGCACGGTCCTGAGCGCATTTTGGAGCTGAAGTGTACCCGACTGAAGAGCTGGAAATGCTGCCCCATCATCAGGGAGTCTCTGAGATGTTTCTGGTATGCACCTGGAAAGCTCTGAGCTTACACCTAAGCGAAGGCAATACTCTGCCTCCATCGATTTATTTTGAGCAAAGCCCATGAGAGAAAATGTCTCACTTTGCTGTTCCCCACCGTCCATCTCTTGAAGGTTTTCCAAAAGGTTTTATTCCTAATCTCATGTGTAGTCACCAGCATTACCATGTATATGTATGATTTATCTCTATATTTTTATGTACGTAGGTTTCGTTACATACGGTAGCAGGAGAATTCTGTAGGGCACTTCTTGGTTTTTTTCCAGGAATAATTGTGGTAGATGATGAGACATATGAGGTTCTCTTCCTGATAGATAAGAAGTTTTGAAGGTGCTTTTTGAATAAGGAACTCTTATTAACATTTCTAGAAATCTGGCTGGAGATCAGGCTTTCTTGTCAGACTTCTGGTAGATCTTGTTTCCAGATGGATGGAAGAAAAATAAGAGAATAGTTTATTACACCCTTTCTGTTTCATGTCCGATTTGAAACCAGCAAGTGAAGAAGATGGAGAGAAATCTCATTCTGTCCAGTCCATTCCCTTTCTTTCTAAGGAGCCTTCAAAAAACAGGTTATCTCTAATTTGAGCAGTTCAGGTTCGCATGTATTTTGTCTGAATTAGCTCACCAGTCACTTTTGCAACTATTTCTGTGAAGATTGGTGAAATATTTGAAAGATCTGGGATACACAAACTAATTCACCCCCAGACCTCTATTTTGCAAGAACTATAGACATGCACCGCAGCTGCATTTTTTTATCCTCCAGTAATGACATCATTACCCTGCATTACCACTCTAGGTAGTGTATTTGTCAACAGCCAGTAACTGATGAGTACAAGGAAAATATTTACCCAACTTCCATGCTGTGGCATTACCCCAGTAATGCCATTTCAGGAAGATCATACTGTAGTTCTGAGATTTGTGCTACAGAAACCAAAAAAGCTTTGGCATTTCTGTGCATGTAACACCAGTCCTCAAAAAACCACCTTTTAGAGACAGTAATTACAGTAATTCTGGTTTTAAAGGAAAAAAAAAAAATTTAAAAAAAAAAAAGAAGGAAAAAAGTTATATTCTCTACAAATATCTAAAGGTGGGAGTTTTCCAATACCCTCATTGCATGTGGAGCGCTAGGGACATCCATATTTGATGACTCCTTAATCTTCCCAGGAGTAACCACATATGCTAATATTTACTCACTCTGTACAGATACAATATCTGAACGCTGCTGATGCATTAACGTGCAAGTGTTTAAATGGAGCTTTTCTGCAATGTATCATCTCTGGGAAGCACCTGCACTGGAGAGGTAGCCTTGCATCTTCCTCCTCTGTCATCCCCACTTTTGGATGAGAAATGGGATGATCTTTCTCCGTTTCTAATGTTGCACAGACGAAAAGGCATGTTCCCCTTTTAGCAACTTCCAGTCATTTGTTTTTATGCTCACTGAAGGTGTATTGCATTTTGTGCTATTAAAGTGCCCTAAACCAAAAGTCACGTTTTTTTCCCTGCGAGTAACAGTAGATTATTATTTCACTACAGTATCCGAAAGCATGAAATAGAGATTTATGATACTCTTGTGTTTTCCACTTCAGTTCATGTAATACAGGGAAGGTAAAGTGTCTCTGGCTGCACAGTATCCCTTTTTCTTTCTTCTCTTTGGAGCAGTGTGTGCTGCGTGATTAGAGGATAGTGAGAAGGTCACTGACCAAACTTTATCTTCCACACAGTTTCCCACAGCATGTATTCCTCCTAGGGAACATTTTCTCAGCTCAGGTTATTTCCAGAAATGTTCTCAAACCATAAGAACAGTCCTTGCAGTAAAACATTTCATTCCCACTTTTTATCCTTTATCTAGCAGCGCAGTGTTGACAGCATTTATGTTTCTACTATTGACTGGGCCAAGAACAACAGGATTAATGAGGTTGTCTCTTCATGAGTGCATTATATTTTTTCCTCTGACCTTTCAAACATGGGAATCTTCTGTTTGCAATATTTCTTAAGGAAGGAAAACCCCTTCTCGCCGAAGCTGGGTTTGACAGGGGCCGTCCGGGTGGGAGCCCAGGTTCCCGCGCACCTCCGGGGGCGAGGGACCGCGGCGGGCGGGCGTCCTCCACGCCTCTCGCCGACGTACGGGCTGAAGGGAAACTCTGAAAAAGCAAAGGAGGGAATATCTTTGTTTCCTCGGTTTTGAAGGAGTTGGCTGGGGGGCGTGGGATGTTTTAAAGACTCTCTCAAGCTATGAAATTCTGATTCTAAATCTTAGGCGGCTGCCTACAGACTATTGAACTGCTCAGGAGACGAGTGGACACTGCTGTGGGGTTTTTTTGTTTTTTCTTTTTTTTATTTATTTCCAAAGGATTGCATATGTTTAAGTTGGAGAAGCAGGGGAAGGAGGAGTCGCTGGAATTGCAGGCTTCCACAGAACACTCTTGCGCTTTATCTTCCTATTCCTGATTATTTTTGACACTGGGTAATTGGAACGCAATCAAGATAGGATCATTTCGAAGTGCAGCAGGACAGGGAACGTGAAGAATTTTCCCAAGGATGGGAGCACAAATATCTTTAAACACAACAAATAGCTTTGCACATAGGACATCTTTTAGCCAGTCTCCTCAAAATACATCAATTAGATAAGCTAAACATAATTAAATTTTTGCATAAGATCGTTAAGGGTCACTTATTCCCATTTTTCATCTGGGGAAATGGAGGGACAGAGAGCTGGAAAAACTCCCACTAGCCCAAAAGT
Source organism: Buteo buteo (assembly GCF_964188355.1). Classification (NCBI taxonomy): domain Eukaryota; kingdom Metazoa; phylum Chordata; class Aves; order Accipitriformes; family Accipitridae; genus Buteo; species Buteo buteo. Next base: position 50,402,510 of record NC_134175.1, read on the forward strand.
TATCTACATAGGCAGGTCTCTAAGCTAGTAATTTTGCCTCCAAGTTATTTGTTTTCTCTCTTGGTGGGGAAAGAAGCACCACAAAATTATGCATTTGCATCTTGCATCTTATGGGGGGGAAAAGATACTTTAGTGTCAGCCTGTTGACCTGCTCCTTCCACCCATGGTAAATGGTGGAGAAATTTGCCTGATATTTTGGGGGAGGGAGAAGTAGAAGAGGCGATACACATATGGACATAGAGGTGTATATAAATATACGTAGCCCAAACATAATTTTTAAATAACTATAAAAAGAAGTGGAAGCATGAAGGCTTGCAACGCTTGCAGAATATGTTTTCCATAGGTGCGTAGTTCAGCTGCACATAAGAAATTCCTTTGCCACGTAGGAAAAACAGCTCTTACCTGCTGACATGAGGGGAAAATACTGCGTCCAGGGGACTGTCTTGCTGAGCACTCCAGTGCTGGCTTTACTTCGTGTCCACGGTGCAGAGGGCCAGGGCGCTGGGCTGAGCTCCAGGCAGCCATCCAGGAGGGCCAGAGCTCAAGCACCGCGCTTAGGCTTTAAGCAAAGCTCGAGACCTCTGTGTGTGGATTCAAGTCAGCCTGGGACTGTGAGAGTGAGCTGAACTAGACGTGTGGACGTAGCCAAATTCGTCCATGTCAGCTCTAGGAAGAGAACAGAAACAAATATTCCTGGCTCCTTGCTTTAACGATTTAAATAATCCCACGTATTAGGGAAAGGCTGCTTTTACAGCGCTTTAAGTTGAAAAAGTCATCAGAGAAGCTAAGGCATTCCTGAGCAACTCTTCAGAGTAATAGTTCATGAGGTTTTGAAATATTTTCTCCTGGAAATAGTAATGCTTATGTAGTAAAGAAGGTAATTCAACTGTGTACTGTCCTCAGGCGCTGGCAATGGTTGCTACTTGCAAGTACCAGGAGACAGTTTCTAAGTTTTAGGCATGAGTGTATTACACATCTTAAATTTGGGTTTCTTGGGTTTTGGAGCTTTGGAGTTTGTTGCTTGAACTCTTAGTTCTTCCTTTTAGGATTTCTGTTGTGGCTGAACTTAAACAACCAGAGAGAGCACTTAATGAGAGTGTATCTGTGTTTGTCAGCATTTAGGGCAGTTAAACATAATGAAGATGAAGAAATTCTTGTATTCTACTTTTCTCTTATAATAATGTATGTACAGGCCTAACTCTGCTGAGTTTTACTGTTTGGCAACAATGACTTAGGTAAAGCTAAAGAACCTGCGGTTTGCTTTCTGTTCCTTTAAGCAGTTGAGCTCCCTGTCGTACACTCGTAAGATATTCTTATAAGGCCCCAAGTGAAAATAATTTTTGGGTTGTAACCCTCAAGACTTTAAGATTTTAAAATCCTGACACGTCAGGATTAAAAGAAAACCCTACATATCTATCAGTGAATGGTGAATACATGTTTGTGTAGTTTGCCTTATTTGCATTTGTTGGTAATTAATTAAAAAACATGAGTTTAATTAAACTTGGAGTTAGGGGATTCATTAAAATAAAAACAAAAAGCATTTCAGTTAAAAATGTAAAATAACGTGTTCAGATGAGTTTGCTGGTGCAGCTTAAGGATTTGCAGAGAAATGCCAGCAGTAGTAAAACTTTAGGGACCATCACACTGCACGCAGTTAGAGAAGAGCTCCTGCACAAGGAGAGTGGGTGTACATCTTTGTCAGCAGATAAATTTCACTTTGTAGATACTTGAATTGAAATAATAATAATGCATGCCCTCAGTTTCTTTCTGGCCTGAGTCTGTGGCTATGAAAAAATGACACCCATAGAAGTCCAAAGGAAAGGATTACAGCATAACTGAAGGTAAGGCTTTTAGAACAAGGGACAGAGAGGAAAAAAGAGATTAAAAAGCTTCAAGGGAACAGATATCACTTCTGGAAAACTCAGGAGTAATTTATACTTACCTGTTTATGCTGTCCTGAAAAGTTCTTTCTCTTTTTGGTCTCTTTTAGTCACAACTCACTGTCTTTAGGATTTTTAATTTGTTTTTTTGTTTTTTTCCTTTCAGAACAGTGGAAAGGGGTTGCTTTTTAAGAAAAGACAGGTTATTAGGATGTTGAAAGTAACAATAGAAAAAAAAAAATCCCAATTAATAATTGAGACTGATGTTTATTAAAAGTTTTCCTGTAGCCTGCTGTCTTTGATTCTGCCCCTTTTGCAGGACTGGGCTTGTCCCACTGGCAGAAGAGAACCAACAGAAGAAATTTTTGAAGTTTTTGTAGGCTGTGTTTTGAAAATCGTCACTGAGATATTTCTGTTTGTGCAGTGGAATAGAAGGGAAACCTTTCTACCTTCTCACATTGAAGGGGTTTACTGAAGATCTCCCAAAGCAGCACTCGCTCCCATACAGGTCAGGCTCGTTGCCGCCGTACACCTACACACGCGGCCGTGCACCAGCTCCGGCAGCTTGAGAAAGGCACAGGAGCTAACATCACTGCCGCTTCTGTAAGGTGCTGTGCTCTTGGGGTTGGCACGCTACTGAAAAATGACCGCCTTTGATCAAACTACCTCAAAATTAAGATTTTTCTACTTTGCTCTTCACCCAAAGTATTTAATTTGGGGAGAATACAATTATAATAATGGAATATAATAGTCACTAAAAATTCCTAGTTGTATTCGTCAAACTCATTTTCTTATGAAATTAATATAAAACGTCTCAGTAATGAATACAAAATGTGCGCAAGCAACGTTATATTAATTTGCCTAGAGGTGTGTTTTGAGGTTGCCTTGACACCCATGTGCAGGATGTTGGTGGACGACTTGGGTACATGCAAAGGACCAGATTTAAAAAAGAATTACATAAAAAAAAAACAAAAAAACCAGAAACGTCTGTTGCATCTTTGAGATGTTAAACCATCTGTGGGTGCCCGTTTCCTCCACCGCTGGACAGGAGGAACCCACATTAGCAAAACACCTGCGCCAGCCACGGTACCGGGGAAGGTGGACCTTGCATAGGGAGCAGATGCTCAACAGCTGAAGCCTTTCAAAGGAGACACCTTTAGAGCCCCCAGCCTTATGGGATAACCGAATCGTACATAAATAGTCTTTAAAGGGAGTATTGTCTGCTTTAAAAAAAAAAAAAAGAAAGAAAGGAAAACGAAGTGGGGTTTTGTGTGTGGGTAAAGTAAATACAGTTAGAAATACATGACTTGTTAAGAGCTTTTTGAGGACCCCACACTCACAAAATCTTTTAGGTCATGTGTTTGCTTTCCGAAACATTTGGTAAGTAATAAGTGCCAAGGGACTATATGCACTCCATCTGGAATTAGCAGATTCCTCTTTGTTCAATTGTTCCTAAATTTGGAACCAGCCGACTTGCTTAAAAGTATTTTGATTTTCTTTTAAATAAATACGGGAAGTAAACATAGCACAGGACCTTCAGAGAGGTACATTATTAGTCTTCTCCCTGGCTCCATGAGCCACGCAAGCCTTAAAGGGGCATTTGCCAATTTTGATGTTTGCTATTGGTTTATGGTAACAATTTGTTTGGAGTGGCCCATCATTTTTGTTTCCTTGTTATAAATAGTATCAAAGAAATCAGAGATGGAAAAAGAACTATTAGGTCATTGAATCCACTCCACTGCCAATGCAGTCTTGTTCCCTACAGTGTGTTTTTTCCATTTCTTTGTCCAGGTTAAACTTGGAATTAAGTTTAAGAGCCTGTAGGTCTGATGAGAGGTACAAGAGCAAGTGGAGATTTTACTCTTTTCTTCTTTCCTTACTAGACAAATTTCTCATTTTCATCTCCACCTTCCCTATGTAGGGAAATGGCATGTCAAAAGATCAAGTAGATGCTTTCTCTTTGCAGGTGTTGTAGATTACTACTTCATCCCCGTAAAAAATTTAATTTTTGCTTGGGGAAAGCAAAAAAGGAAGAGTAAAGCAACACTTCTCTTATCTTCCCTGATGTCCTATAACGCCAAAGAGTAAAAGCCTGAGACCAAGCCACCTGCTTGTCCAGTAGGCTTATGAAAAGAGACCGTGTTTCCTTCAAGACCTTTAAGAGAAAGCTTATTTTAAAAGAAAAACAAAAGTTTACAAATAAATTTGAGCAATCACTTTAAAGGATTTAAAAGGCATCCTGGAATCATCCCAAATTGCACCAAATTTGTGCAATGAATTCAGCGGGAAGACTATTTGACACTGAAATTGTTTTCGATGAAAAGCTTATAAACCGAAGCTCGGAAAGGTTGTCCAATGTCATTACTTTTGGCATAGGAAGAATTATTAAGAGGTGCAGATCTGTAGATTTGGGATCACAGCCTAAGATATTCAGCCTGTATATGTTGGTCTGCTTCCATGGATTCGAGTGGAACGATGCCTATTTACAATAGCTGGGGATGGATGATCCCTCTCTCCACTGACTGCAGAGAAAGCTTAGGGAGACTCGCTTTCCTAAGCCAGAGCTGGCCTTGGTGAACTGTGTCTTACCATGCATTACAGAGCAGGATCAAGGTCTTTATCTAGTTCACGGTTGCTCAGAATTTTATTTCATCCAGCGTTTGTTCAAAATATAAGCAAACATTTCAAGCTTTCCTACAAGTGGAAGCAGTGCAGCACAAGCAGATACATATTTCTCCATGGCTACGAGGTCTTTTTATTTGGTCTAGATACACATCTGTAACTATTTTACCAACTCATGTATTCATATATACTGTAAGTCAAAGGAGCTTAAGTTTTCACTTCTTGCACTGAGTTGCAATCATTCTGTTTTGCAGGTTGCTTCCTATGCATTGTGTTTCAGCAGCCTAAGGGCTTCTCTAAATCATTATTCTGTTCTTTCCCAGCAAGAAGGAACCAAAACTATAGTCAGAGATTAGCATGGGCTACGCAAAACCTAATTATAATCTCTTCTACCTCTTTTCCTATTCCAGTCAATCCTTATTCTGAGGATCAAACCTGTATTTCCTCTGTGTGCTTCAAGAAGGTATATTAGCGTGATTGAGTGTCAGCATCGCTCGGCTTGATCTGTTGAAGATACCAGTGTTTGGGATTTGGCCCGTGACAGTACTGATCTGTTCTTTTTAAATCTAATCCTGTGAGTATGAGTTCAGGAGTTGCATTAAAGCTTCACGAGACTAAGTTGTGTACCCACACCTTAGATTAGGACACTTTAATTCTTAAAGCAAATGGGCTCTCAGCTTTAAGGAGTATATACTGGCTGTAACTAATAAACGTAATTATAACACATATGTATATTTATGTTAGGAAACATTTAGCAGAATCTTGTGATTTGAAGAGACAGTAATTTGTTTTCTTCAGTACCTGCAACCTGAGTAAATATATCTGCTAAGAAAAGTGTTGGTAAATGTGATAATTTTCTGAAAATGTGTCCTCTTGAAGGATTTTCTGATGGCAAGAAAAGAAAAAATATTCACTCTTGTTCCCATAGAAATTAATTAAAATCTTGCCATTAACATCTAGGGGAGGAGAGAACCCCAAATAGCTATATAAATGAGAGACCAGCGGTTTCTTTTTGTTTCTGGTTATTATTTATAAATTCTGAACAAGAAACTTTCTTATGAGACTGAACTTATTATTTGCAACTTGTAAATCTTTTTGACAATGCATATGTTCATACTTTGTATTTTATAGTCTCCTTTTAGCAGACTACAGGAGCGTCTGTCATTTCATTTACAAAAATTACCAATAGGTGGGCAAAGTCTTACTAAAAAATGATGAAGCACAGAAAGCAAACAGAAATATTGGATGATAGATGAAGCAAATGTAAACTTTAAAACAAAGGAAAGGTTATCAAAGTTTTACTCTCGTCAACTGTGGTTTCTTTTAACGGGCTTGAAGGCAAACCATTTTGCCAGGTCAGGTTATCGCGTTGTGCTATAGTTAGAACTTACTGACTCGTTCTGTGCTGTTGTTTGTTGAGATGACTAAGTTGTCATTTTTAATTAGCTTTATGCTCTTCTCAAAGGCTAATTACTTTACTTTTTATCAAGATTACTTGATTGGTAATGACAAGGGTGCCATGGTTACGTATTTTTAGAGAATTCCCCAACCTGCACAATTATATGATTTTTTGTTCCCCCTGGATTCTTTGTGCAATAAAGCCTTCAGTACAAATAATGGTTAAGAAAAATACATATTTACTATCGATATCAGAAGAAGAAAGTATCTCTTGATTTTTTTATTTTTTTTTTTTTGGCAGGAAGGCCATTGCTAATGTATTTAGTCAGTGTAAAAAAACCATGTTACTTAGTTTACCTCCCTGTCAGTGACACTAGTGCAGCTCTATTACCTTGGCTGAAGTTACCTCAGGCAAACTGAATTTGAGACCTTTCTTTTTTTCCTCTTATTTGTCTATAGTTGTGCGTCTCCCCTGCTCATCACGGAAATCTGGACTGACTTAACCGCATACTTATTTCAAAGTGTACAAATCACACAATCAGACGCTGACTTTTGGAGAGCGTTTGCTACCCTGTTTACCGGGATTTGGTTGAAGAGCCCTCGAGATAAGTATAAGAGGTGCAGTCACAGGTGAAATCTCTCTTTTCTTTAGCTACCTATAGACCGCTCTAATCTATTTTTGTTTGAAACAGCAGCAGCCCAAAAGGTGACGCTTCTGTGAAGGCTCCCTCGAGGGGGGAGGCAGCAACGGGGGACATAAATACTCTTCTGACGTTTTTTAGAAACACAGTTGTACCCAGAGAATCGCTACTTTACTCCTGTTCTGCAGCACATAAATACACGTCAGATGTGTGGTAAACCAAAGCCTCTCAGGAGCTTGTCCTGAAAGAGGAAAAGACACAATGATTTAGAGTCTACATCTGCAGCTCTTGCAGCTGCTTCAGTCCCCGCTGCCGGAGGAGAATTCCCTGCATCGACGGCCTCTTGACGCAGGGGCTTAGAGCGGTTCCCCAAGCGAAAGCCCACGGGAACCTAACGCTGTTGCCCACCCGTTGGAACGGCGAGGAGGGGACAGCCACTGTGCAGCTTGAAGGAAAATGGTTGCTCCTGCCATTAGATCCCCACCTTGGGTCACTTCTGCTGCCACTTTGCAAGTGGAAGAGGATTCCCCGATGACTGCGACCTTGTCGCATTCTCCGACGTCTGTTGAGAGCAGGATTAGACTAGGTACCTTCCTAAACCAAAGGGAAGGTCAGCGTGGTGGGGCTCTGGCATGGCACACCTCTGTACTCAGGTTTGCCGGAGTTGCTGAAGGATGTGCTTGGCTGCAAAGGCCTGCTGGGATGTCTCGAGTCATAGGAAAACACACGTGGGACATCTCTGTAATGAGGCAGCTGAAGATGTGAGGATGTTCCAGAGTGAAGACTTGCACAACCCCTGTGTTTTGACGTTACCCTTCTCGAGAGACGGGGAATATAGCAGCAGTGCAGTGTGACTCCTTGCAGTCTACGTGTAAAAAACCACCTCCTTAGTAAGCATCTCATCTCCTCAATGAGCTAGTAACACATCTGTGACTTCAATAATTAAAATTAATTTTTATTGCTTTTTACTTATTTTAGCACTGAAGAGCAAGAAGAGAGACCAGTAAGGTAGACTGGCAACTACTGGGAGTCTGGGAGACAGGCGTTCAGCTCCCTCCTTCCTCTGCTGCAAGGAAAATAGGCAGGACTGGATGCTAAAGGTATTAAATGCCTAAATCCTGTGGAATTCAATGTAAATGGGTGGCTAAATACTGTGGGGATCTGGGCTTAATCTCTCTACACCTTAGCTCTTCATCTGTTCTATAAGTATAATAATTCTTCCCTACTCACAATAAAGTATAGTAATAAACATGTTAAGGAAAACAAGGTGCTCAGCTACTGTTATCTCTGACTGTAAAAAAAATCTAAACAAGACACTATGGTTATTTCGTTTTTATGAGTTGTGATTATGTTGTAGTTTTCAATTCTAGAGAAGAGTGTTTACCCGCTTGTTGATTAATTGATGGGTGTATTCCCCTGCTGTAATCAGAGCACAGTTTCCAGAAGTTCACTAGCAGCAAGGATCAACGAGAAGGTAAGGAGGACGCAGCTCAACTTTTAGAAATAAAACTAAAAAGTATTCTTTTCTCAGTGCAAAACTGAGCCTTTTTCACTTTTAGGCTAACTTTCAGCATCTCGGCTTTCTATGTGGAGCTTTGCTTCCAGTATAAATAAATGATCCCACATTCCGTCATGACAACATATGCTCATGCAGAGCTCAAAATTAGAAGGAATATGAAGTGTTCTATTAATTGCATGAATGTTGATTGTTAAAATCATGTGCTAATTGGTAATATCTGTGTGCAGTAGGTTCCTGCAATATGTGTTAGATTACATTAACTGTGCTTGTGACTCAGATATCAGGCATTATGCGTTTTATAGAAGGATTTTTTTTAAAACTTTGTATAATTAGGTTCTATAGATTATCAGTGTAGAAAAATTAGTAGAAGATTGTGTAAAGGGCGTGTGAAGTTAGAGGCATGAGGAATACTGATCTCTGAAGATGCATCTGCTCCTCTTTCTCATGGTGTGCTTTTCCTCACATACTCTCCAAAGTAATTCTCACCATGTTTGTCTTGAGGTAATTCCCAGGGAATCAAGTATGAGCTCTTTCTCACTACCACTACAAAATACGTTTGAAAGTTACCATCTTTTTTGAGTGGACTTTCTCGCTTTTCAGTCTTTTCCTTTGCATCCCCCAGGCTTTGATCCAAGAAGCATTCAGGTACATTATAGATAAATTAGATTATCACTGTACTCACCTATCAGTGGGGAAGTTGAGCATACTTAGCAATATGACTCTCCTGTACCAGATGTGCTTCCTCTCCATTCCTAATCCCTGGGGAAAATTTCATATGGATCTGTTTTTTTCATTGATATTTTAATTTTATTGAGTGCCGTGAGTATTTATTAAAATAGGCAAGGTAGAAAGAACTAAAACTTGGAGCTAAATATGGTAAATTATGAGTGTTTTTAAGAAACGTAATGGTTATTTCCACTCTCTGTATGGTTTAACGCAGCTTTGCAGTGACGAGGGAGTGGGAGATGAGCCTGACACGAAAGTATGTGGATGCAGTCAGTAATACCTAATACACATCATTTTCTGTGATCATCCTGTTAACAGCAAAAAAAATATATTCATGCATTCACATTTAGGCACAAGGAACACATTGGCCTTTGCATCAGCACCTACACTGAGAGCACCCAAGCTGGTCCTGGCACTGCAGCTGCCTTCGTGGCGCATCCTCCTCCTCCTCAGCCATTGCAGTAGATGTACTCAGCACTGGTGACTGCTGAAATAAGCTTTTCCCAGTCCTCCCTGGGCCAAGCCCCAGTTTGAGCTCCTTTTTTGCATGTTACTGGGGTGGAATGAGTTTCTTGAGTTAGGCATGAGGGCTGGGACTCCTAACTCACCCAGATTAGCAAAATTCCACAGTGGTTTCTGCTGAATACTACCAGGTGAACAAGCTCAGTTGGAGAGACTCTTAGAAATCAATGATAATTACTCCCCTAATAAACCATCTTTTATCTAAACTTACAGGGAAAAAAAAATATTCCAGTGAAATCCACATGTATTTTGTGTGGGTTAGGCAGAGTTCGAGGCCAGCTCTGTAACAGGTACAGATATCTCGTGCCTGCCCACTGCAGAGTAAGCTGGTGGGAAGGGGTGAGAACACCACCGGAGAGTCCTGTGGTACGTGAGCCATAACCCAGCAGATGTTTTTTGGTGGATGCTGCCTTTAAATTGTATATCAGTTTTTCGAATTAGAACTTTTCTTACAGTAATTGTATTTTGAGGGACTAACATAATTGAGGGAGGGTCAAAACCAGTTGCACTTGCCCTGGCAAAGGTGTCGCTGGAGCCCTTCCCTGGTTAATACCTACTATTACTTTGGGAGACATACCCTTAACTCATGCAAGTTCACGTATTCTCCCAGAGGAAGACTGAAAATAAAAACTATTTTAAAAAAATGATTTAGGGAAAGACCAGACAGATTTTTGTGGTGTTAAAAAAAAAAAAAAGTTTAAACATTTTAAATGTTTCATGGGTTGCATTGAGAAAAAATATCTAGAATGAAACTTCTAACCAGCATAATTTTAATTCATTTTACAGTGGACCAACTTGGTAATGATGCAATGAATTAAAACAGGTTGTCTGAGAGGAAAAATGGATGCAGTTTTGGTAAAGAGAGCATTTACAGAAGTGTTAGAAGTCTTGAGTCTTATCATGGCTATTACTCTAATATCTGTTGATTTACTGATCTTGAAACAAGCAAACCTCATGGGTTCAAGAGCTTAATGTTAAGGCACACTTCATCAGTTGTCCTGAGAAATGCAACAAATTTAAGAGGAAATCGGTTTTAGCCCCCATCCAAAATGTTGACACTGAATCAAACAGAGCATGAACTATATTCACAGTTTTAATTGAAAGAAAAACTGACAAATTACTAACATTCTAGTGTTCAGAAGATGGTTATCTGTTATAGAAATATTTTTTCTAATGTACATGCTCTCATACATGAAATAGTTTCTAGATTTATTTTATTATAATTGCAAACTATGGCACAAATACTTAATCTTACCTACTTAAATAATGTTTTCCAATTTCTTAGCAACCCTTCCCCCTCCTCCCCCCCCCCCACTCTGACGCACAAAGTGATGCACTGAAACGGATGAACAAATTTAGTAGATGAGATGACCACTGGAAATACGTGGAACAACTAACAATTAAAACAAAATTAACCAGAAGAAAATTGCTTACTAATTTTTAAGACACAAAAGTTAATCTGAAATGACTACCAGCCTTGGAAAGGTTAACTGTCACATTAAATAACAGGGACATACAGTGGTCACTGGCTACCTGGGGGAATAAGCTGTTAAATTACTTACTTCAATTCACATAATTTACAAAGAGATTAGCTCCTCGTGTCTCTGCGGAAACTTTGAATAGTCCAGGGAAGGTTTTGTTCCCCCCATGCCCACGAGGGCCCAGCCACTAGTGGGAGCAGCTGGGGTAAATGGTGTACGTTTCCGAGGAGGCAAAAAGTAAATCGAGGAACGTGGGAAGTTGTCACACTATGGGGAATAATAAATCCCCATAATCAGGGGATTTAATTAATAAATCAGGTTGCTCGGATTTCCTTTGGACAGCTAAATACCTACAGGTTATGGTGTCCTGCAAGCAGCAGGCTCGCAGGCGTGGGTCCCCGCTCTCGACCAAAATCCCCCGGGACAAAAGGGGGAAGGGGGCGAGGGACAAGGAGTCTCCAGCGCGGTTTCCCCACACAGGGCTTGGGCCCCGGAGTCGCAAATGCGATCGTGTCGGCGAGGGGCAGGCGAGAAACGCCGAGAGCCGTTTGCCGGGCAGGGTTCTGCGGCGCCGGGCTCTGCTTTGTGCAGAAGCAGGAGAGGTCTGGAGCACCCAGGACTTGAAGGACGTCGCTAATTTTAACGAAGCCAAAGGGAACCCGGGACAATGCTGGATGCTTTGTTGCGGACTGTTCTTTTCCCGTTATTCTTTGTTCATTGTTTCAAGCTCGCAAGGAGCTGGCAGCCCGGGAGGAGATGTCACCGCATAGCTCGCTGTCCTCGAGATCCGCTCCGGAGGACGGCCGAGGTCCGCCGAGAGGCTGCGGTGGCCCCAAACGGTCTGATGTCTGGCCCTAAAACGAGAAGCAGCAACGTCGGCGAGGAAGGCAGGCTTATACCGATAGCAAGAAGGAGAAGGGGCTGCTGCCAGTTGGCTCGTTGGCGCTCGAAGCGCGCCGGCGGTGGGAGAGGCGCAGACGTCTGACGGCAGAAACGACATCTCCCCAGCGCCGTCTGCGCCAGGCGCCGCTCTCGCCAGATCTCGGGGCCGCATCTTCCCTAGGTGCCCCAGCAAAAGTCTCGGAAACCAAGGCAGCTACCGCAGGGCCAGAACTTGGTCCCGAGGGTCACTTCTTGCTTTTCCCTTTTGAGGGCTGCCTATGCAGTCTGCGACGTGAGCGTCAGGGTAGGCTAGAGGCTGCTCGTGCCTGACGGCGCGGTGCGTTTCTCAGGCCGTTTTTAAATTTTTTTTTTTTTTTCCCTACCTATCAGGCCACTGGACTGGCAGAAATTATTTCTCCCCTCCCTTCAAGAGCAATGGTTTCCTGCTGTTAATCCAAACCATAATAAAACCTTAAATATATACTGTGAAAAATGTTATGCCTACTTAAGCAAGATAGTTGCCTGTAATAGTGTGCCATAAAGCAATCTGAAATGTTTATTGTCTGTTCCCCAACTGCAGTTTTATTTCTTTTGAGCAGTTTTTGCGTCTACAGGATTTTCTTCATGTTGGAAGTTTCAAAAGAAGTTTTTCCCTTTCCCTGAACACACAGTGATTATTTGCACAGGAGATCCTCCTGCCAGTGCAGATATGTACAAGCATTTTTTTTCAAAACTTCCAGTTTCCTAAACTTTTTCTGGGGAAAAAAACATTGTTTAAATCAATAGCAAGCCTTGATATGATAGGCTTTAAAGGGCAGCCTGACTTCCAAAGGAGCAGATAACATTAAACAAGATCTCTTTTGTAAAGGCTGAAATAGAAAATTAGGAAAAGAAAAGAAAAAAAAGAAAGAAAGGAAAGAAGGAAGGAAAAAAAACCCCAAAAAACACAAAAAAACAAACCAGCCAAGGTTAGGGGGTGGTAAAGATGTTGCTGCTGGATCTAGCTCCAAAGACACAATATGTATTTCATTGCCACGAATAAACTGTATCCAGGGAACAACCAAATGAAAAAGTGAGGACAGGAGATATCTTATTTTTGTTGTTTGTTTCCAAAGAGTCCACCCCCACATAGGTCACTTGGAATTCATTTGTCTACATCCTGGACTGCACGTAGGGGAAAAAAAAAATGCCTGGGATCTGAGAAAGAGGAATGCGATAGGGCATGGGAATCACAGCGTCACGGTGGTCACCAGAGCATAGTTTGGCTCGTCTTAAAACAAGCAAGCACCGTTGGACCTCTGTAATACTAGCAAATCGGCCGTGCTATCAGGCTACCTATCAGAGGCTGAATGCTTGAGAAAAAGTGTGTGGGTTTTTAGACAGAGCCTGGGGCGTTGGAGGGCTCTCGGAGCTGCTGCTTTCCTCTTGACATCCAGTACTACTCGGTGACCTCGGCAACAATCCAGTGTACTGTTACAGTTCATTTCAATAATTAAACAGTTCAGGGATGGCAGGGCTTTCTTGTTGTCAATAGAAAATCAGGGCTGGAGTTTGCCTCCCCCCCCCCCCCCCCTTCCCCTTTCCCTCTGCTGAAATCAGAAGTGTTTGTTTTTAATTATATTAGCTAGAGACAATTAATTTCACAATCCGAACAAAAAAATGTTTTGCGAGAAGGACTGGCAACTGGTAAATGCAATTATTATTGTAGCACATTTTCAAAGGAAGAGATCCCAGCTCCAACAAAGTCATATGTATAAAATTTCAGTCATATAATATAGTCTCAAACAGCAGATTTACTCTGCAAAAGATGGGAACTGCTCTCCCATCTGGAGCTATGTTCTGTTCGTGCCACGTGGACCCAGTCGATACCCGCTCTCAAAAAACACCAGCCAGCAAAAGAGGCCACTGCCCATCGGCTGCTCCAAATAGTTGGTCGATATGCCCCTTTAAACTTGCCCGATGTAGAGATGATTAATACCAGCCCCCTTTTAAGTGTAGCCTTGCAACAACAACTTAAACCTCCCCCTCTCCGTGCAAATGGCAGCATTTACATTTCTGCTGTTTGAGCAAAAATGAAAATAATTCAACTTTATGTCAGGGATGTCTTGCAAAATTTCCTACAATTAAAAAACTATTTTTTGAGGAGCTCACTGTGCCCCTTTCATTGCCCATCTGGCTCCTTCCCAGCTGCTCCCTGGCTCACTCCGTGCTATTCTGCTACCAGCGTGGCGGGAGCTGCTGCTGACTGGTATCGCCGTCTCTTTTTCTCAGCGTTGGTCTGCAGGATTGCTAGGCCACAGCCTGGCCTCACTTACACTGATTTACTTTTATGGGATTCAGTCAAAATGCTATGGATTTATACCGCTGAGGCGAAGAGCAAAATTTAACTCTTCGGGTCGGGAGTGCTGGAAGCGCTTCGGGTCCGGAGGGAGCGTTTTCTGCCAGCCCCGGTGACAGCCGTGCCAGCCCCTGTGCTGATACACAGCCGGTTCCTACTGTCACACTCCTATTGCCTTGTCCATGCTCGTTTTACACGCCTCACAGAGTTTTTACCTTTTTCCATTTCCTACCAGTGTCATTGACATAAGAATATTAAACCGAAATATACTGAGACATCGCTTCTTTGGGACCCGGTATCTGACATCCTTATTCACAGCGAACAGTACTTCATTTCCCAAATAGCTTAATCCTTTCAGTGGGGCGGCTGCAGAGGGAAGAACGGATCCACAAAAGGGCTTTGATATAGCTACGCTTAAATTGTAGGCCTGGCAGATTACCGTAGCTTGAGATAGGAGTTAGCAAGTCTTTGCAGGGTGGATGGAGAAAGTTGGACGTCACGGGGAGGGAGGGAGGAAGTACAGCTCTGGGAATCTAACCGGGAAAACACTTTTATTCAACAGCTAAAGCATCCTGATAGAGGAGACATCCCACTCCTTGGCACAGCGGTGGGTATCCCTGTCCTCGCGGTTCACCCCCAGGAAGGATGCTCGGGTCTCGCGCCTTAAGGCGGGCGGGAGCCGCCCTGCTCCCGCGCAGCATCCTCGCTGTGTAAGTACCCGGCTTCAATATTGAGATTTTCCGGAGGGGACCCAACCCTACAGAGCCCTTGTTTTAACCCAGTGAAAGGGAAGCGTTCGCTTTACGTGGGTGTAGTCAAATCCTTGTCGAAGCAGCCCCAGGCACAGAGAAAAAGCAGCTCCAAGAGAAGCGTGACTCGCCAAGGTATCGGTGGGGCAGCAGCTCTGGTGGGATGTGGGTGGTGGTAACCTCTATTTCCATCCCTTTTTGAGACTGTTAAAATATTTTACGTTAAAATAGCTAATGTATGTAACAAAATTCTGTTAATAGCCTAGCGAGCCTGCGTGTCAACACAAAGTCATCTATTGACTCCAAGAACCAAGTAACAGCTGTACGAGGATTATTTTCTGTACTAAAGGTCTAAAACAAGACTTAAAACATAGATCTGGCTTTAAGGTATTAGGCTGCAGGTAAGATTATCAGCTTGGCCTTTACAGTTGACGCTTCTAAGTGTGACAAACCTCTCACGTAGCAAACTGGCCTTTGGTGGAAGAGCAGGTAAAAATATCCCCCGTGCACCCAAATTGGTGGAGAGCGGAGAGACAGCCACCCACAAAGGTGCAGTCACCTGTGATGGAGCTGCTCTTGCTTGCAAGGAGAGGTCCCTAGAAGCTTGTTGAGCCGTATTGATTTATACCAACGTCAGAGAGACCGGTCTTGCCCTTTGACCATGTTTCCGATTCCTCTGCTTGCTCTTTTTTTGGGGGGAGGTAGGGAGGAGAAAACCTTGCAAAGCTGAAATGAGATATTAAGTCTCTCGTTCTTTCCAGGTAAACACAGGCCAAATCTTCCAGCAATGTTGGCAGGCTCCCAAAGTTGCAAAATAATGAAGAAAACGTTCAGTTTAGGACTTTGTGCCTATTTTAGCAACATTCCTTGTAAGTGCAATTAAAGCTGCCACTGATTTGACCTCAGAAAACACAGCAAATATAGAGATGCAATGGAGAGCTAAAAAATAACCTAGAAAGGGTTTTGAAGTATCATTTCATATCTGCAATCTTATTCCTAAAAAAGAATAAATAAAATTATTATTATTTAGGGGCCATGGGAGTTCTAGTCTGCACCTCCACGGTAGTTCAGGGCAGGCAAACCCAGCATGAGCTGTGGTGCCCACGTTTAAAAGTAGCTTTGAGCATCTTTTGGGGCTATGCTACACTGAGTTAGTCTATGTTACCACTTGTCGACGTAGCTTTTGCACGCATCTGGACTACCTAGGAGGTTACTTTCCTAGTTCTTGCGCAGTTGGCCCAGAGCTGCCTCATCACGAGGGAGATCCTAACCTTGCCTGCAGGATGGGCCAATATAATTGTGTAGAGAGGCATAAAGGTAGTTTAAGGACACTTAAGTCTTGCTGCCACTTGCTATTACCATTATTGATGAATGCTGTTATTACAAGGAGAGGCCTCTCAGTGTGAAAGCATTTTTGTTATGCTTTGGTCTCCACTATCATATTTTTTTGCAGGAGTTACTTATGACAGATGCAACTTTCCTGGCTCCAGAGGTAGTGAAAATAACACATAACGTATTGCAAAAAGTTATGAAAACAAACCAACTGGAATTCCCATACTGTAACCCTGTTCTAGCTATAATGGGCTGAAACCAAAGTTTCTGAGCTCTTATCCTCAAGGATATTGCATAGTAAGGTACAAAATCTTAGATTAAAAGCTAAGAAGCAGTCTGATCCTGGGAGTCACTATGGTGGCCTTATGAAGAACTGTAGAAGAATAGTTTCAGTGATTTATTGTTCAAATTCCTTTCTACCTATAGGTCAAAGGAAGAAAATTCTGCTGTCCTCCACCCCCCCCGCCAATGTTTTTTAGGATACAAAAGACAATACCAGAAACACAGAAGCCCCTTGTGGTACTAGCTGAAATGCTGCCGGTACATCAGTGGGTAACACAGACTGTCCACACTTTTTTGCCTGCCATAGCTCTCCAATTCAGTTCATAAGAAAGATCTAAGCTGCCTGAATATCTGTTAGAAACTGCAGTGCTAAGAAAATTAGTCTCCTTTGGACACACCACGGACAAGGAGACGTAAGCCTACTGCCATCGGTTTCAGTGGCAGGCTCAGACCCACCGGACTCTTGTTGTCCCCCTCAAAGTGACACAGACAAAATAGGCCGGGAAACCAGAAGCTTATAGTTAAATAGTTGCTTCTTTTGGAGCCAGGAATTGCAATTCTAATGACATGATTACAGCACTGAAAAGTGATCTAAAGTAATAAAACAGAGGATATTTACCTTGAGGACAGTTGTGTTTTGTTGTATATTCAAGAGAAATAACATGTTTGGCTAAGATACTTTTAACACATGGCTTTTTTTTTTTTTTTTTCTTTTTTAATATGTAAAGGTTTCCAAACAGGGTGACTCATGAGAGCAACGTTCCAATTCCTGTTTTGTTAGCTGCCTCAGTAGATGCGTGCTAAGCTGCTGGGAAGATAGGAGTTGCTGCAAACATAGTACTGATTATTAACCAGCAACTTTAACTTTTTGGTGCTTCAATTTATTGACATTTTAAATTTTTTTTCTATGCTTCTGGCTGTGATGTGATTTGTGCCAATGAGCAGGAGTTCATTATCGTTTGACTGCTAATAGCTGGGCAATGTGTTTGGGTAAAGGGGTAAGGGAAACTGGCTGGGTAGGGACATAGAAATAAGGCTGGAGGGGAACTTCTGATCTTCAGGTCCCCCCTACCTGTTGCTGCACTTCACTTACTTAATCACTTTTGAAAACTTTGCTAGTTACATCCTGAGATAAGTTAGGTTTCCCGACTCCTCCATTCCTGCAGCGCTGATGCACCACAGCCTCAGTTCTCTCTTGTTTGGAGACTTTCTCCTACTTTGCATTGCAAATATATGCATGACTAATTTATACCTACTTGCTTTTTCTTTTTCCTACTCTTTCCTCTCCAGATTGCTCTTTAGCTGGAATAATGTTTTCTCCTCCCTGGTGTTTATAGACCGATAGGTTCTCTAACAGTGAACCCGTTTTCTTCGAGCTTCAGCTAAACTGAAGCTATACTGCAGCTAAACTTCACCATACACTGTATTTCAGAGCAAGCTTTACCAGCCCTCTCTACCATGACATTTCCACTTCACTCTGGAAATAATTCACCTGATGCACCCTGAGAACATGCTGCCTTTTTTACAAGGTTACGTTAATGGCTAAAAATTATCAGCTAATAAACTCAGATGTATGTTCTCCCTGTTGCCTCCTGCTTGTGTTGGGTAGAATGAAATTTAACAAGTTTATGATAGATCGCAGTTCATAAAAGTTTTCCTAATTGTTCATGTATCTCTGGCTTTTCTACTTCTGGCTGGAACCAGGGGCAAGAAATTCTTTCCCCTGAGTCTAATCTTGGAGTCTCTCGTTCAAATGAAATGTTCACTCAGGTCAAAGGGACTTTAGCCTGAAATGGAGACAGTCAACAGAAATCTCTGCTAGCCTTTCTTATAAAATATTGTCTGGAATCTGTGTCCACATGAAAGTGGCAGCAGCTTCACCCACAGGAGCCAGGATAAAGCAGCAGTTTCGACATTATTGATTTATGTTTGTATATGTTATTATGATGAAAATGCGACAAAGACTTGTAAAGTAATGTATAAGAGAATTGTTTTCTTCTTTTCTGTGGGTGTGTTCCACCAGGGGCTGGGAAATACATAAAGCTCTTTCCCATAGAAGCAGGCATTTCTCCTGCTTCTGCAGGTGTGGCACTTCTCCCACTCCCTTCACTTAAGCTGAGGTTAATGCGCTATTATTCTTTTTTGGTGTGGTGGTATCTCCCACGCATATCTCTAGAAATGGAGGCCAAGGGAAAAGTCACAGGCAAGAGCAAAGTTGAGACTTGGGCTTCTCTGTTTTAGATGCCAAAACCTCTGTCAGCTGCAGCGGGACAGCAAATTCACTTTTCATCCCCTACCAGTAAAAACGTAATAGAGAACTTGTACATTTTTTGTTCTTTAGATGGAAGAAGCCATGGAAGAGGATAATAGGGCCTTGAGGAGAGACTGCGGGATTTGGTTTAGGATAAGCCCAGTAAACCCAAAACAGGAAATGGAATTTAATAAGGGAGTTTTATCTTTTTGTTATGCTTTCCAGATTCCAGAGCTTCAGATAAAAATCTGTTTTGCTATTTGCTTTAGCCAAAATCAGAAAATGTCTTCTAAACCATAGTCATGGTGATAGAGTCCTGCATAAACTCCTCTTGTGCTAAATTCAAACTGTGTTAGCACATGTACTGGATAAACATCCCTCATCTCAGTAGCTCATTTTGGTACATTTAACCGCTGACTTCACAAGAGTTAGGACTATTAAGTCTGAAAATAAATTAATTGAGAAAAATATATATCTTTAAGTGAAAACAAAACAGCAGTAAAATAAAAAGTTGAAATTACATTGAAACAAAAAAGACATTAAAATTGCAGTGAGTATCAGAGGCAGGAAAAAAAAGAGACTAGTCCCAAATGTTAGCTGATATAATTCAGTGGAAGAGTGCCTGAATATAATGCGGATAGCCTTTTCGTAGCTGCAGTGAAGACTTTCCAAGGGAGCCATGTCTCTGGTGCTACATTGGTAACCCTTTCCTGGCACAGGGTTTTTTTCCAAAACTATGGTCCTAACACTAGCTAAGGATGTCCTAGGAGGACTCTGTCACTGGTCACTATGAGTCTGAGCTCTGTTTGTGTTACATAGTGGAAAAAAAGGCTCAAATTTGTTCCAAAAATAAATGAAAAAGCCTCTATGGACTCTACCTTCAGATCAGGTGAACTGGAGAGGGCTTGACTGCTCATCAGTTGAGTGAGAGGACTCAGCCTCTGTTATCATCTTGTCTAGTATTGCTTTCACTTTGCAGAGTCAACATGACTACGTGGGAAGAAGAAGACGGAAGATTCATGCCCAGAAAACTTCATTCTTACCTCGTACTGGTTTTATTTCGTGTTACTTCGTTGAGCATGCTAGCATTGAGATCGTCTAGCTGTACGGTGAGGTGAGCATCCCTTCCCTAACATTCAGCACACTCGAAAATGGCAGTAATAGAATCAGCCGAGATGCTTCCTGCAAGGCTGACAAAAAATTAATGATGCAGGACCAGTATTCCTTTGCTATCACTTAGGTCCTTTTTAATTGATATTTGAGATGAACAATGTTATTCAGCACTGAATAAATGGGCTCGTGTATTACGACTGTCAAGTATTTACTCTCAGCTCACCTTCAATCTCTTACTGATTAATGGAAGCACAAAGTATCACCTCGCTGTGCTCTTGTTTTAGTATGTTAGTTAATATTCACTTGCTGCATGGAAAACGGTTAATGGTAAAGAGTTTTAACACTTTTGGTTGTCAGGGTGGTGTTCTAGCAGGACATATCGTTGATTTTCCTTGCGGATGCTACGGCAGTCAGGATATTTACAGCGTGGGATGTGACCTTCAGCTGCCCCGGTAAGTCACCTCTAGCACACTCAGATGTCAGCAGTTTAATACTGAGTGGGTTAAATCTGACTTTCAGGCCTAATAATTTGTTATTTACCATTTTGCCTTTCATTTCTAATTATCTACTAGAAAAAATCTACAGGAAAGTAGTCGATGGCTTTTGAGTTATTTTAAACACCCTTGGAAAAAGTTGGCTGCTCATCACTGGCCTGACAATTCCAGGAGAAGGGCAGAGCTCCCGCTGTCACCCCGAGTCCTACCCTCCGTGGCAGTGGAATTTCCCCATACGGAGCAGGATGCAAGTCTGTGCTCTAGAAAGGAGGCGCCTACATTTACGAAAGATGCGTTATTTCATATTAATTAAATTAATTTGGGGGATAGCAGTATCTCATCTTCCCCCCAAAGGCTCTGTGACTGTCACCAGCCCTGCTAGACCACGCAGTCGGTGCGCAGTCCACCGCTCAGCACCTCTCTGTAGGGAGACGTCCTCTCCACTTTTTGGGGAGTAGCTAATTGGACTGCGCTATTGATTCACTTTTCTTTGGGAGGTTAATTTTTCAGTCTTCAATTTGCTAACTGATAAGGCTGGTTGTAGTTCTGAAAATTAATTTGGACAGTAACTAATATCTGGTTCATATCCTTGAGGATTAATATAGATTTACTTATAAATAGGTATTCCCTACTGTTATATAGCAATTGTTTAAAATATTTGAAACCACAGACTTAATAGATGTATTTGAATTCTAGCACTTGGCTAATTCCTACTAAGCTTCAGAAAGTTTTGTCCTAATTTTTTGAACAAAAAAACCTCCCCAAAACACAACAACAAACCACTAGCAAAACATAAAGATGTCTGACTTGTACTGGATATCAAAGAAAATCATCTTATCCCCTCTGATATGCAATCTTTGAATCTAGAAATTTTTGGCCGACTCATCAGAGTCCCCAAATGACACTGGATGTGCACAGAAATATTAAGAAGAGCTAAGCAATTTTTTACGTTGACACAGAGGCAGGTGAGGTGTGTGCATTCGTTGTTGGTAAAATTACCGAATGTGCTGCAATAAAGTTTAGTAAACTTTTTACCTTCCATAATCATGGGCTTACCTGGGTCAAAAGCATTAGTCATGGATATTCATTACAAACTGCAAGCTCATAAAAGACGGCATATGGCAGTACTGAATTTCTTGCTATATAAAGTTAAATTCATAGTAATAACATCTGTGCAGAATTTAGAGTCCCAACAATTAAAGTGAGGTCAATGTACTGAGGCAAAGATTGATGGTATTCTGCAAATCTTAAACGACAAGTTAAATAGGTATAAAATAAACAAACAACTTTATTTCTTATTAAAGACCAGACAACTGGGGTGTGAATGCTAAGTGCTCAGTAATGAGGGCCAAGAGGAGTAGTATAATGCTGTGGGTTGTGTTACTGGGTTGTAATTCAGGAGCGAGGGGTGCTATATGGAGCAGGCTCTCGCCTGCCTTTTCTTGCTGATATAATACAAGTAACAACTAATACCCACTGGGCAGGACCCTGAAACCCCAACTAGTGAAGTTATTCTCTGCTCAGACTGACAGCTTAAGGGGCTTATAAGTGAGACGAGGAATCAGGCAATGTTTCTAGTGATACCTGTGGCTTTGCTTTGGCACCTGAATCTTGTTTTCATATCTATGCCCTTTCTTCTTTTTTCAGCATTTTGTGAAATGAGCAATGGGCAATGTACCACTGCCAGCGGCACAGCACAATTCTGAATATAAGCAGGGAACACCTCCATCATACTTTAGGTTCTAGGTTTGTGTTTTTTAAAACGTCTGATGTAATTTTTCCAAAGCCATGTGTGATCGTTGACTTGGTGAAGTTTTCAGTGTGGGCTGTAACATTTGCAGGGAGAGAGAGGGTGAAATTGTAAGTGGTGAGTTAAACCAACATAACTGGGGGTGACCGCACCGCGGAGGTCATCCTTTGATTCAGTTCGTCTGTCGTGTCTGCACTTGAAACTGAAGAAGTTCTTGACTTGCCAATGCAGGCAAAAGTAGTGGTGAAAACTATCCTGTGTGGCTTGTGTCCTTCTAGTGGTAAGTGGTCCTCAAGTCATCATCTACAGTGATTCAACTGCTGTGTCTTCTCCTACCTCTGTGGCATGTGCTACCCTAAAAGAAGAAAAAAAGCACTCCCAGAGCAGGGATATCACAGAGATACTACTTGTTGCTCTTTTACCTGCTCATACTTTCCCACTTCACAGCCGGCATTTCTGTTCGTGGTTTTCCATAAAGCTGCACACGAACATCTGTAGCAACGTTTCCAACTCTGCAGCAGGGTAAGGGGAATGGGGAAGGATGGGGAAAATATTTTTCGCTCAGTTGTGAAGTTGGAGACAAGGAAACTTGTGCCTGTTTTTTTCCCATGCACTCAGGAAAACATGTAAATGAAGTGTGAAACAGAAATTATTCTGAAAACAGACAGGAACAGCATCATTGAAAGAACAGGGCCATCAAGGGAAATCCAAATCCAGGGCACAACTGAGAGAAATCACGGAAAGATGGGACTAACACCACCACCTTAACGGGGAAGGGTGATATTTCAAAAGGAATAATCAATGAAAAAAGGACCTACTTTTTTTGCTTTTATTCTATAGAGATAATT
Source organism: Buteo buteo (assembly GCF_964188355.1). Taxonomy (NCBI): domain Eukaryota; kingdom Metazoa; phylum Chordata; class Aves; order Accipitriformes; family Accipitridae; genus Buteo; species Buteo buteo. Next base: position 50,425,338 of record NC_134175.1, read on the forward strand.
TGGAATAGGATGGATGAAGAAAGCTATTATATGATTTGAAAAACATGCTACGCTGCCATTTCTCAACAGCCAAATCCTGCCCTCGTCTGTGTCCGGTGTATCATGCCGATCGACAGCATTGCATGTGTACTCATGGTTTAGTCATAGAGTATTCTGTTTCTAAAAGCAGGAAAAAGACTGGAGTACCTCGTTGGAAGGAGAAGCTGGGCAAGGAAAATATATTCTGCTGACCAAAAAATAAAACCATGTGTGAACAATGGAAGTGCTGTATTGATTATCTTTAAACCGACGTATTTATCAGCGTCATTTTTTACTGAGGTTATCCTGGCAAGCTCTTTATTACCATAAAGGAAACTCTCGGTTGGCAGCTTTGTGCAGCGGTCATTCACTTAAAAATGAGAATTTAGTATCTTCTGGCATTGTATCAATCTCCAGTAAAACTCCAGAAGAACCTTATATATAACCTAACTCTGAAGATTGCCTCAAAATTTGGAACAATAAGTACATTTCTTAGTTTCAGAGATGAGCCTGATCTTTTTTTTCCTCTTGTAAAGAATAATAACATCTTACTTAGAAGAACCTGTAATGTTTCTGGCCTGCACTCATAGTATCTTGTACAGCTTAGACACTGGATTTTACTAAGCGAGGAGAGAGACTTTTCTTGGCTTGGGCATCATCCAGGGAAAAATAGGTATGCCATGGAAGTATGCAGGAAAGGCAATAGGTGATGATGTTCTTTTGACTGCACTTCCCAGCCAAGGTCATATCGTATTTCTTGGATACAGAGGAACTTGGAACTGAGGAATTATCTGATGGATTTACAATTTGGAAATGTTTTACCTCAAAAATCCTGATGTGCCAAAAGCAAGTAGTTAAAAGGAAATGTCTTTGTTTTTAGAACGATTCTGCTGGAAGTGGGTGAACTTAGTTTCTGGAGAGCTCAGCCACCCGTGCTGGTTGCTGATGGGGACTTCCCTGGGGCACGGCCCCAAATCCTGCCAGCATTTGGGTTAGCCTCCTCCGAGAAGGAACTCCTGGCTACAGACAATTATCGATTCTGATTTGCAACAATAAAAAAATAATTTAAAAAACCCCAAATCCAACAGCTTTCCAAATGACAAATTAAACAAACAAACAAACAAAAAAAACAAAAAGGAAATTTCAACCAGCTACAGGTGTAATTGCCAGGACTTTACATATTTATGCTCAGTAAAGAGGCAACAATCTTCGGCGGAGTAGAGCTGTCGTCTACTTGTGTGCAGAAAACAGCAGTTTCCTCAGTTTCATTCCACTGTCGTGCAGTTTCCATGTGAGTTATTAGTTGCATCTTGTTTCCATCCCAAAGAGAACGGCATTTCAGTGGACGGTAAAGCCCGTGCTATGCGTGTGTGCTGAGTGTTCATTAGTTATTACTCATAAGGACGTCGTTCCAGAGGAGGCAAGGTTTGGCCGTGGCTAGCAGAGATGTGCTCAAGGTGGTGAACCAGAAAATTCTAATGCTAATAATGTGACATGAAGGCATGCACCAGGACTCATTTTTATCTGTTTTCATAGGTGTCTGTACTCTTACGGCTGCATACTGTGAGCTGAGAGGAGTCTGGCCAGAGCCATACGTGATCAGAAATAGAAATCCTGACCTTAGCCAGCAGTGGCTGGAAGAGTTTGGGCTGGATGTTGCACAAAAAGGTTTGTGCACTCACAGGTTTGTGATAGAAAAGTTTGCCAAGGCAAAAAAAACCCACAAACAAACCACCTCAAAAATGGTCTCATGATTATGCGGGTTTCTCATTTTTGTTGTTGCTTCTTTATTTCTAAAAAAAAGGGAAATAAGATTTTCCAGATTATTAATAGTAATAATTATACACATTTAAATGTATAATTTAATATGTAATACTATTTTATACATACATATATAATATTATTTTATACATACTTATAAGCAATCATGTCGCAGTGCCCTGTTCGGGAGATACGTTCCTGGCTTCCACGCTACTCAAAATGAGTTCAACCTGTGTGGCCTTGAGCAGAATGGCAGACAGGCATATTTTTTATTGCTGATTCCAACTCTCATAAATTCTTAACTTGCTTAGAATTCGCCAGATTAAATGAAAAGTTACTGTAATTAGGGATTTATTAAAACATGAATCCTTGACCCAATAGAATATAATAACTCATTTGTTTCAAATAAGACCTATTTAATTGTTCCATCACTGGCCTAAGCGGTCCGTGCTGAGGCTTGGAGGCCTATCAGTGCAGTGCACAGTCATGTGTATTCTCCAAATCCACTTGCAAAATGCTCTGTGAAATTTTTGATCCCCAAACCACTATGTAGGCAGAAGCCCCTAAAACAAAAATGTGTCATTTTAATTAAAAATTAAAGCACTGAAAGCCCTTATTATTCTGCACTACAAAGCAAAGAGTATTAAAATACTATTTTTGTACATAAGGTTCTATTTTAATTTTTTGTGAACAACCTTCCCTCTCCATATCTTCAAAAACAATAGTTATTGATTTACAATCTTATAAATAAGACTGTAAAATCTTGTAACATGGAACTATAAATAGATATTTAAAAAAAATATGAAAATTGTTCCCAAATCAAGTCCATATATGGCGCTAGTCTGCAGAGAGCCATTTTGCAGAGGCATATAAAGTGCAGAAAATAATTTCTATTGAAAATGCAAAGAAATCTGAAACTACGCACTGCCACAAAAAATGCAGCCATAATTAAGGAATTACCCATTCCTCCTCCCCATCTTTGAAATAAGCCTTCTCTTTTTTTTAATTGGTTGGATATAGAAAGCATATTACTATATTTGGGTCCTGTTTCCCTAGTATAAGAATAGTCCCACAAGGAATTCTCAGTAAAACAGTGTTGCAGTTCTACAGTATATTAAAAAAAAATACCATAGGAAAGTGTTATCCAATGGGCAGATGTTAACTTAAAGTGCACATTGTTTGGAAAAGGAGTTAATTAACAACTTATTAATTGGATAGAAAGTCTGAAACTGTTGTACTTCTAGCAAATACATAATTTTCTTCAAGTATTATTAAAGCGTTTTTGTTGTACCTATTAAAGATTCTTGTCTCTAAGTTAATTTCATTATGCTAATAAGCTATCATCGTTACAGAACCTAAGCTTTGATCCATGTTAATTGTCGTGATCTTCAAAGACAAAGTCACCACTTACTTTAAATGAATTTTACATCTTTTTAAAGAATCACACGGAAATTAGGGGAAGTAATTAATTTTTTATTATGTGTCTCAATATTTTTAAGGGAGGAAGTCAATGGTATTGGCTAGAATTCATTTTAACATTTAACTAGGGAAAACAGCATGAGGCAAAAAAACGTTCAGATGCAAAAGATTAAAGAAAATTTGAAACTGGGACCTAATTTGTCTTGATAAACTTTGGTGTTTAATATGCTTCTTTTGTTCTCAGTGTGAAACTGCAGGGTTTTGATTTGTAAAAACTTTTTGAAGAATTAATTCTTTCTAATTTTTATTCCTTTCTTTGCTTTCCTTTTACTGTAAGACAGCGGAGTTGACCTTCAAACCATAACACTTTTAAATATCTATGAATATACAAGGTTAAATCTATTAGTGGTCTGAGATTAGCTGTTACACACTTGCAAAGTGTGTACCTTCTGCAGCAAATTTTATCTTTAGCGAATGATAACAAGCTTATATCAACCCTACGAGATTTAAGCAAATAATAGAATATGTGTAGTAAGTGATCTAGTCCTCTTTCCTTTAAGTGTTGGTTATTTTAACCCTTTGATGTTATACAAAGCTCAGTTCTGAATCAATAAGATATTTTTCTCTTTGAGATCAGGACCTGAATGTTAGTATCGTCAACACTTCTTTGATTGCCAATTTACAGTTTCCACAAATTCTCCTGTATCTTTTTCAGACCTCTCTTGTAAAAATGCAATACAAACACCTTGTAAATAAGAAAAGAAAAAAATAAAAAAAAAAAGAGAAAGCTTGTGCTCTGTTTTCCTGACAAGGTTCTCACCATTTAAAGCCATGCTATATTGAAACTGCTCTCTGTCATATTTACAAAGTACAAGCATCCTGTTGCACTTCCAATGAAAAATGGTGCCTTTTTAAGAGGCAACAGACAAAAGTAATTTAAGGATAGTAATAGTGATTGAAATCAAAAGCCAGATTACCTACTTCATTCTCCCTAGTTAGCAGCGTGTAAGTATTGTAAATGCAAGTAAACATCAAGTTTAAACTGAACCTACACTGGTCGGATTTCTGCAGCAGACAGGTGGTGAGCTCATTGCGAGGATTTTTCAGCATTAATGCTGTACTCATTTAGACTAACACCAGGCTTGAGTGACCCTCATCTGGATTTAACCTCTGACCTGTCAATCCAGAGACATACTTTCAGATCTCAACATCAGTTTTGCTGCTTTTTTTTTTTTTTTTTAAAGCATAGATGACTTCAATCATTAAGCAGCTTTCATAACTGGAACATATACATGTGCTATTCAGTACTCTTTGATTTGTAATCTAGGTTTCTGCCTGTATAATCCCCAGCGTCTAAGTGAATTCAGCTGAAGTTCAAAATTCTTTGATTGAACATGTAGTAGTGATTGGGCAAAGGATTGCACTGCTTATCTTTGTGACTTTTCACTTTTTGTGGCAGGGTTTTTATTGTGCAAAAAGGTCTACAGACATGGGGTTTATTATTATTATTGGTTTCTATTATTGTTGTTGTTGTTAAAATTATTATTTTGGGCATTAGTTTCATAGCCAGCAGGCAATTTTCTGACAAACCAAGACTTTGTTTGATTTTGATTTTTCTTAGATGCTAATTTTAATTAAGTCATATATAAAACATTTGTGCTTCAGTTTTGATGGCCTTTTGAAAAAACACAGGTTATAGTGGGTACAGGTTATGCCATGAAGGCATAAGCAACCCTCTTGTAGAGAAGCAAGCCCTTGCTCACCACTTTGATAAATCCAAGGAAGGTAGTGGTTCCCAAAGTGCCCTCCCCTTGCCTGAGCAACTGAAAAGCACAATTCTCCCTATCACATCTTGTCCTAATAACACTCCATAAATGTTTATGTAAATGCACAATTCAGAAGTCCTCATCCCGGCAGTACTGTGCTTGTCAAGTGAGTCATTTTTTCACCTGGCAGGATGATGTTGTAAGGCTCAGTTGTCTTAACTAATCCTGGCTAAAATGCAAAATTCTGTTTTGTAAGAAAATTTCTGGCCAGCTCTAATCTTAACCTCTTGCATGTCTGTAGCTTCTAAATCGATGTCACAGTTGTAATAGCTTTGAAAACCCATATGTTTGTAAACTAAATAAACCTTGATATTCAAAGGAGATGAAGACAAGAATTACATCTCTTGGCAATGGTGCTCTGAGCTCAGTTTCAGCTCATGTTGGCTCCTCATTTTTATGCCCATATACTACGCCAAATCTTCCTTATCTATGCAAACATATTAACACTGACTGTTTGCTAACGCTGTGATGCATCAGCCTCTTATCTACAGTTTTGACCCTAATGTTACATAATAACTTTGAAACTACATTTCTTGATAGTTCGTTGGGACCGCCTTCGGTTTCTCAACTCTTCACTGAGAGCTGCCTCTCCTACCCACTGACTAAATTAGCTCCTCACTGCTTTCAGCCAGCTAAGGCAGAAAGGCTGCCAAAAAGTTCCCTGCTCAAAGATCTCTGTATCCCTTCTGTGTCAGGGGCCACAACCCTGCAGCTCTACCATTTTTCCCAGGTATATTTTTCCCATTATATTAAACTTACACGGTTTGGCTTTAGTGATGCCACCCCAGATCTTTCCAAAGTTGCCCCGAACCTCTGCTTGTCCTATTTTCCACAGTCTTCCACTAGGCAGGCTTTAGCATCTTCTCAATACAGATGTGTATTATATTAACATGTGAAAAACTTCTGTGCTAAGCATAATCAAAATGGCACCCTAAATACCGTATATAAATAAATACTGATGAGTGTTTCTAATACTGCCTCCTAGGACTATTAATGCATAAAGAAAATAAATATTTGTCATTGGTTCTATCTGGCCAAAAGTCTTCCTTTAGGAATAGCATAACACATTCCTTTACAGTATATAATTGCCTTAATTATTTTTTGGCCTATCCACAAAAGCGTAGTTCCATCTCTCTCCCCATAGTGTCTGAAGAATATGCAAATTCTGTTCATTCCAGCTCTCAAAATAAAAAGCCTAAAAAGACTCTCCTTTAGCTATTTAGGAAAAGCTCAGAAAACTTTCCTAAGTGTGGCTGTTATGTATGCCAAGAACTTTCTTATTCATGGAAGATGTCCTCAAGCTCTTTGCTATTGTTCTGAGGTCTTCCCCTCGCCCAGGCTGGCTTCTCGGCATTCCTACAACAGCTCTGTTCCTCACGATGACCGAGACGTCAGCATCCCCCATCCCATCTACGGTCTGGAGCCTGCAAACACAGAAAACTGAGTCAAGCTCTTAAACCTTTCAGGCTCCCAGTTACGAAGCCAAAAGCATGGAACGTAGGAGCTTTTAGGGTTTCTGCGCTCTTTTCCTTAAAGTTGCAAGTTGTAGCGTAAGGGGACCAAAGAGCTCATACGGCTTCTCACAGCTGTAAGTATCTGATTAACAATCTCCAGGAAATCTCAGGAAAGCCAAAGGGAGCCTGGCTCTTCCAACCTCCCCTTAGTCTGATAGAGCTTGTAAAGGACCCCAGAAGTCCTGGACATCACAGGCAACGAGCCTACGTGGTATTTAGGATTGGTCTCTACTTTACTGCAAAATTTTCATATTGCAACTTTTCAATTCTTTCTTTTTTTTTTCCTCCCCAGCTATTAAAAATTCCACTTTTAATGCAAAGCAGAGCTGGTGTGCTGTGACCACCCTATGAGCACAGCGATCTGTAACTCAGTTATAGGAAATCATTCCCTTTAAAGAAGATACTGAAGATGTGATCCAAAACAGCATTTCCAGTATTCCATGACCTAGATGACAGCTAGGTTGCCCTGCCTATATTATGCTCCAAAATAAAACAAAAAATAACCCAATTTTCCAATATGTTAGTGAGAGAATGTAAGTTGAGTTAAAGAGAAGCTTCAGATGCTCAGTGGAGGTGTTCTGCCTAGCTAGATGCAGACTCATTGGGTTTGGTCTGAAATTTGCTCTGTGCAGGGGGTCTGTAGGGATTGCACATCCTGGTTGCCTTCACAGCCGCCCCTCCGTGAGACCCAGCACTTGAGGGTAGGCTCTTGTATTGGATAGATTCTTACCTATTTCCAGTACATAGAGCTTAAAATTTTTCATCTTAAAACTAGGACTGTATAATCAGCTAATTGGGTATTACCCCATTTTTATATCTCTCAGAAAAGCCATGGCATTCTGAGAAAACCTCTTGGATTTTCCTGCTGTCCAGAGCAGTTGCTTGTGAAAAAGAAGTTTGACTCGAGACTTGCTGTGGGAATGTTATTCAAGCACTGGTTAAGTGCCAGAATATGTTGGGAAGAAAGAGTTTCCAGAAAAATATCACCCTGATTAAAACCTGATTTTACTGAGTTTTCTTTATGCAAAGGGTTACCAGAATAGTAAGACAAAGTCATTAGTCAGATTTTCCTTCCCTTACTTGATCATTACCAGTTACGCTTTTATTGCTGTTATTTGAATGATTATTGTTACAACTTCTCCTCAGCGAGCTACTTAGGTACCGCTTTCCTCTAGTCTCACTTCTCACATGATATGTTAAATGTCCTGTTGATGCCTGTCCTTGTTTGGCAATTTTTCCATGCTACCCTCTTATTCTTTATAATAAATTTAATTGGATATACGAGGAAAAGATGGAAAGAAAGTCATAATGCCAATGGCTATTTTGCTCCCGGTGTTATGTTCTTCATGAAGTCACTGGTGGAACTATCAACAGAAAACAGCCCATCTTATGCTAAAGGACAAAATTAAATCAGCAAACAGCAGAGGACAACAGAAAATACTATTTTGATAATTGTGTGTTTAGGTTGGTTCTTTTCAAAAGATGAAACTGAGGGGAAAATCCTATTTGATACTGGTTTAGTAAGATCTTCAAAAAATGGCCACGGGTACACAACTGTTCTCTAAATACTGAACTGAACAAACACTCACCGCAGGATTTCTGTGAAACGTGCCTTGTTTTTCCTCTTAGCCATGGATGTGGTTAAAACACCCTACTGTATTCTGCGAGTGCTGTACTACTCTTGGTAGGAGATCATAAGATGTTGGGGTTAACTGTCAGATGCCTTACTCTTCTAAAGACCTTTGCCTTTTAACTAAATGCTTGCTTATCTTTCTAATTTAACATAGTCCCACATTCTTTTTGTAGTAATTTTGGACTATCTGATAACATATAATGGAAAACATGTTTATGTCTTCCACTAGTTCTTGTTGCATATTTCAAATGCTTAGAACAACAATTTTCAGAAGCTTTCATTAAGGTTAATTTAAAAACTACATTAAATACAAACAGATTTTCTCACAAACAAAATGCAATGTGTACTTAACAGACTTCTGTATGTTATATTTGATAAACTACCTCATATAAATGCAAATTCTGACTTTCTGCCAGAACCAGGTGGTACGGAAAATATTTCTATTAAACAAATAACGCTGGGAGAGCAAACTTCAAGTTACGGTATGTTATACTGAGAAAGATTTTTTTTCACTGAGGTCAGATGTATATTGATGTTATTTCTTCTGAGTACTTTGCTGCTTCTGCAGTAAAGACGAGGTAGTCCAGCTTTATATAAAAGGGAGGTACACGTATACATAGGGTAAATACCCATTTTTAACTAAAGTTTTTTGAATGTTATATATCTGGCTATTGCTGACTCCTTTTTGCTTTACAGAAGAGCGTTACAGGATGATGCCATGCTATGAGCTGTACTCTGAAACTGAGCCAGGGGGGTCAAGGGGAAGAGGAGCAACCCTCAAACCTGGAATCATTAGGTACGATCTGAAAACGGAGCTTCGCCTGCTTTTTGCTGGGTGCCAACTCATCTTGCTGCAGTTGGATAATGTTCATTTGGAAAGGAGCATGAAAATTAAAGCTGCCAGAGGCGACTCTAAAGAGCATATGATGGAAACAAATTGAGTCACCACCAATGTGGCTAACATTGTTGGTGGAAACTGGGACACCCGCGTGAGCCATTGTTCGCTGTACCTCGTCTGGTTTATGTAGCTCGCTGAGTTGAAAGCTGGATCCGCATTAACCTTGTGATTTGAGGGGGATTGATGCAATGTGGTTTCAATTGTCTATGGATGCTTTCAGTTTGTGTTGCGCGCTGCCAGTAACGATCGGTCCTACTGGTCTCCCACGTTCATGGTGGTGTCTCAGCTCGCCCTGATGAAGCTGTGGTGAGGGCTGTTTCCTGATGTGGTCGCTTTTAGCCGGCTGCTGCTCTGCGAGTCTGCTAGGAGAGGGGTTTTTAGTCACTCTTCCCTCTGCCCTGATAACAGCTGCTGCATAGAAGTTTTCCCTGAGTAAATTTTGCTGTGGAAAAGGGCTTTTTTTTGGTTTTTTTCAGGCTGGTTTCTGTCCCGACTTGGTCTGAAGCTGCCTTTGGTGCTATTGTGGAAGTATCTGAGGCTGTGATTTATCCTCTGGAGCTCGACTCGTTTGAAGGTGGCGCAGAGCAAGGCTCGTGTTGGTTTTACCACCTATTTCCATCCTACTGGTGTACACGGCTCTTGCCTGTGAGCGTTTTTCTGTGGGCACGGGGATGATGAGACCTACTAAAATAGCGAGCGATCACTTCAACCACCACCAAATTACAGCCATGCCTGAGGCAAATTACAACAGCTTTCTGACAGTGTCACCATGCTATCTTTGTGACAGAGATGGAGATAATGAGAATTAATTAATCAGTCTTTGATTAGAAAAAAGAGGAGGGGGAAATCCTTCTGCTGTGATTCCACTACAAAATACATGAAACTGGGTGAGGTTTTTATTTGATGTTACTTCTCAAATACAAGGCAGGCATTTGTAATGCAACGTTCAGGATTGCAGGGCCGCTGTCTTGGTCACCTCTCCAAACTCACCGATGATGGACCGAAGGGACGAGAGGTCCTCATTTAATACGTACATACGTGTTGAACGTTAGAACCATCAGGCTGATGCGGATGCTGTTATTCTCACAGTGCAAAAACTCCCACTTACTCGAAGGTCTTGAGTAAAGTCCCAGGTACGGTCTCCTTGACTGGAGTCAACTTTGCCTTCTTTGCACTGTTGGGGGTAAAATTCTGCGTTGCACTCTTTAGACTGATGGCTAAATCTCAGAAATTGGTCCCTTATGATAAAACATGAACTACACGGTGCCAGTGTCTGACTGGAATTACAATTATCTAAGTAGATTCATTTGTATCCCTTTCATAGCAGCTTTTCTCTGGGCACAAGCTTTTTCTGTGGGGCATGGGAAGAACAAAATTAATCTTATAAAGAGGAAGGGGTTTACACTGAAATCGATAGTTACAGAATTAACTGCATAAATGACTTTTTCTTAATTCTTTCTGTTCTCAGAAGACGCAGTTTTGATGGGTACACAAATCCAATGGCTGCCAAAAAGCTGATATCGCATGAAATATTTCATCTCAGCTGTGTTGAGCTACTCTAGACTTTAGTATTAGTGAAAACTGAGAGTGTAAAAAATGTCAGTGTCGAAGGTGAAAAAAACCTATTCTGATTATTAAAGATGAGTAAGTTAAAGGATAATAATGCAATTATGTTTTAAAAAATGTTATCACTTTTAGAAAGAGTAGCATGGCTCTCCTGGGCAATTTTAAAATATGAGCCAAATATGTAATTTTATAGCCTGGAGTTAGATAATACACAAACCCAGGGCTTTTGCATTATTTCAGAGAAACAGAGCATTGGATTGCACAGGCACAAGAAGTAGGTCTACCACATTGTTGAAATTTTTGATGCAGTCCTGGTGGCTGGATTGAACTGCAAACCCCAGGGCCCAATTCGCAGGCCAAGTTCATTACCCTTTGTGTACCTTCAGCGCTCAGAGCTCTCGGATTTTCACTTTCAGCCAGGCAGAAGCAATCCTATCATTCCTTCTCACCACCAAAATTTCAGCTTAACTTCAGCTGTTCTTTGGCTTCATTTAGGGGGTGCAACCCAAAAGATGCTGCGGCACCAAGGCGGGTATTGCCAGCCCAGCCATAGCACTTTTCTGGAATGACAGTGGTAAAACCTTCTCACACGCAGTTCACAGACATGAATTGTACCAAGAGCATCTATAAAAGCCGCAGCATCCCTTTAAAGAGAGCATAATGTCATCGTTTTCTAGTGGGTATCTTCTCTAAAGGCAAATAATTACTTTTCCCATTAATGATCTGTAAATGATTGGACTGAATCTTGTTCCTTCATTCAGGTTTTAACAAAGGTTAGGGGCAGAACTTTTAAAATGGAGGGGGGGGATGCTACAGCTTGAATCATGCGGCATGTCTCCCTGCCGCAAATGTTGGAGGCAATATAGTATCTGACAAAAATCTTTCCTCTGTGTCCCACGGACTATCGTCATTTTTACTTTTCCCTTTCACCCATGACTCCAGAAATTTGGCTGGTCCTCTAAAGCTGTTTGGTCTTCTACAAGCTTCTCAAACTCCTCTTTGCTGGGCACAAACCCTGGTAGTGCCAGCCTCTGGTATATACTAGGTGCAGTGAATAATTTATACACCAAAACCAGCGTCAACACCGGAGTGTCCATCTTCTAAGTCATATTAATTCAGAGATATGGTAGATGTATGCTGCTTTGATCAGGAAAAGAAATATTTCATCTTTATGTAAATGCAAGACCTAGGTTGCCAACTGAGCTGCTATGCATCAGGTGATAGCAGATGGATTTCATTATGCTGCAGATAGCGTTTGTGGCCTAGAAATTTTGGCAAAGGAGGGGAAGGGGATGCTTTCTCTGCTGAGAAGAACACAGGTAATGGGAAAGAAAGCCTGCCTTTACAAGCCTGAGCAAACCCTTTAATGCTGTTCTTTTAGTTTAAAACATATTTTGTCGAAGTCCATTTACCCTGTGGACTCACAGAAAATTAAATTATAAAAAAATATATATATATACATACACATTCATGCCAGCTGTCAGCCTATGCAGTTCTATAACTAGTATGTTCAGCTTCATAGACTGTCTATTAAACCACTGTAGGAGTGATGTTCTGCTGAGTGGGATACAGACGCAGTATCAACACCCGGGTTATCACTGACTCCCACGGCAGCTACTTGGATTAACATCGGAGATACCCACAACATACGTGTAGGCCATGTGGCTTTGTTGAACTCCAGCCGTTGCCACTTTCCTTCAGATGTTTCTCATTCTGAATATGTCGTGCTTTTTGCATTTGGGAACTTTCTGCTGGATTTCTTTTACTTGTTGACATAGGAATTTCAAACCATGGCATCTGAATTCCAGGTCAGTGTTAAGAATTTCATTTCCAAGCAGTTCCTTTGTGCTGCTTACTTGCAAGGACCAGGTCACGGCTATTGTAAATTCTTTTCTTCTTATATGTTTCCAAGGAGTAATCAAAATCAGAGTCTTGAAAATGAAGATTATTTTATCAGGCTGTCAGATGTTTCTCTCTAATTTGTCATTGGCCTCTACTGACTAGCAGCAAGCTCCTGTGTTAGATACAGCTCATAACTATCTAGTGATTGTACCGGAGAGCCTTCACCATCTTGAAGAGCAAGGGCTGAGTTTTGAGTGTATAACTTACTTTATGCTACCTGACAGCAACTTCCAAAAGTTGGGAACCTTTAAATGCAATTCATTATTTTCAGGTTGGTTATTTCACTATAAAGCTTTACTTTCAATATGTTCTGGCCTGTCCAGTAGTTGTATTTGTGTGCAAGTTCTGATCCCAAAACAAAGTTTTCATTTCGATTTTTTTTTTTCTTTTAAAAAATAGGATTCTGCTTTTGGTTGCCCTATTCTGTAAAAACTAACTTGTGTGTAGTCCTTGCTACAATTTAGGGTATTTATGAATGGTTCTACATAAAAGGAATGAAAATAACTAATTATAATAATACCACTAAATGCCACGGCTGGCTAGAAAGTGGAAATCCCTTCCCATTACATATTTTCTGTTTTTAGAAGAGAAATTAATCCAACTCTTGGATGAAAATTTAAAACCACAACATTTTTCCTACAAAAGGATTTCCAAAAAAATCATTTTTTTTAGAAATTCACAAGTTACTGATAAAAATGAAATTGATTAAAACTTTTTAACCAATTAACCAGAAGGCTGTATTTTACTAACACAGAAAGAAAACTCCTCAAACCAACTACTGTTTTCCCAACAACCTTTTCCTGGAAAGGATATTTTCTGTTAGAAAAGCAATTTCAACAGAAAAGTTCTGATATGGTCTACTAATTAGAGCATCTGGTACATCCAGCTGGCCTAAGGTAAGATCAACTATGAGTATGTAGCAGCAGATATTTGCCCAACCCGCTGTTTCAGATCGTACGTAGAAGAGCCGTCGGTGTCTCCAAGAAACTATTCCAGTGCCTGCCCCAAATGCCCTTGCCATGAGCCAGACCTTGTCCTTGTCCAGTCTGTGGCACAAAGGAGGACTGGGACCTCCCTTTTGGCAGGCGCCTGTGGATGAGAAGAGAGTGCGTTTTCCTGCTAACATCTAGCAGAGAGGCACCGTATCCTGTGTCATTAGGATTTAGCAAGAGGTGAGATGGAGAGCTGTTTAATCACCAGAAACATGAAGACTAACCCAAGCATGCCCTGGGTTCTCTGGAGGAACTCAACCAGTGGCAGTGAGGCATAAATGTCTAAGTCCCTTCCAGACATCCTGCCTGCTTCTGCCTTGAGCCTCTAGAAACAAATGCAAGAGAGCATTTTCTACTGCAAAAAATCTTTTATAGCAATCAAAATGTTTGGGGGGAATATTCTGATAAGAAAATATTAATTTCATCACCCAGTAAACTTTCTTGCTTTGTTTTCTTTTCCTAGGTGTTAAAAACATACAGATCTGTACTTTTAAAAAAAAAAACTATTTTATTTTTTGTTAGCACCATGGGACTGGCAGGGGCCCTCTGAGCGCTGGGTTTCACGCCCACATCTTATAATCCCATATGTGAATTGATCAAGCTCCATCTTAAACGGCCTCTGGGGCTGTTGTTTTCTTCCTTCCCCCATCCCCGTGCCCTCACGGGACGGTTGCTGAGGAGCTCACACTGTCAGGTCCCTTCATCGAGCTTCTCCCGAAGCTCATTAGCTGCCAGATGATATCCATTCATACTTGTGTTAATAGCAAATCTTCTCCCCGCTTCTTTTAACCCTCTTGGTTTATTTATACACAGAAATGGCATCTCAACCTTCGTTTTATTGGGCTGAGCGTGCCTAGCTATTTTAATTTCCTCTGATAACACAGGCTCTCCTCTTCTTTGCTCACCTCCAAGTCCTTCTTTGCAGATGTTCTCGTCTGAATTAATCTGAACTGATACCAGGCAAAGAAAGGTTAACCTGACACGTGCTACCTTTAAGAAACCCATATGGCAACACAGCTCATTTTGTATTTACTTCTGCATCCATAGTTATTCCTTTTTTCTGTTCTTATGCCCAATCTTAAACACCGTTTATCCACCTGATGGGTTTGAACTTGCTTGAATCAATCTTCTCTCTTTCTTAAATGTACCTCTGTAAATCCTCATAGGAAATGCCACGCAGTGCTTTTCAGTTTACTCCATTTCCCTTACTCTAAATTTCACACAGTTTCTAGTCCAAGAACAAGTTTGTCATAAAGAATTAATCTGTTATAGAGACAAATAGACAAATACATGTGAGAAAACACACATGCATATACACATAGCAATAAAATACATCTTACACATGTAAAAATATGTGCATACATATAAATATATATATTTATGAAAAGGACAGGTTTTATAGAAAGAGAAATATATAACAAAAATATAAGTGAATTTTTCAATGGAAAAAATTGTCAGAATGTTGCTGGGTCAAACTTGGGCCATGATACTATGAGAGTGGAGGTAGAATCTGTGGATCAGACTTCCCATTCTAGGTAAATGGGGAAAAGTGAAAAACACGAAGTAGGGTTAATGATTCTTGGAATTTGTCCTTATCCGCTGAAATAAAAATACTGGTTTGAGTCACACTTCTTGCACTTTTGTTTAGTTAAGGCTTGCTGTAGTCCGGCAGTAATGCGTTTTACAAAGCCACTTTTTGCATTGTTAAGCAAATACACTGTTAATTTGAGAAAATAATATTCAAAGCCCAATAAACAATAGTAAGTATAGCATGTTATTTTGTCACATAAATTCTTTTTAACATACTATTTTGATTCAACAGATAAAAATAATTTAGAATTAGCTTGCTCGACTCAGACCCTAAATGCACGCACAGTTTCCATGGAAGTCAGCATGTTGTAGGGCAGAATTTAGTCTGTGTGTTTAATTCATCTTAATCACTATTATTAATTCATAAGTACTGTTTCCAGAAATGTATTCAGTTAGTTTTACATTAGTCAAAATCAATTGTATGTGATTTATTTTGATCATTCAAGATTACAATTTTGATGTATTTGCTCTCATCCTGCATGTCAAGCCAGGCAAAGAGGAAATGCACAACTAACGAAGAGTCACCTTCTATCTATTTAATTTATTCTTTATTTCACTTTATGAGGAATTCACACATTCTTTGGGGTAAACCTAGTTCTGGTGGGCTTTCACAGAGTGGGATGATGCAGTGAATGATGAAACATCATCGAGATGTCCAGCTAGACCTGGAAGCACCACGTGGTGGTCGTGCCAGGCTGGTGGCCGTAGGCGATACAGGTTTTCTGTTCTGTAGCTAGACATAAATATAGGAAAGTTGACCCAAAATCTGGCTCAGCACCATCACTTGTCAAAAGTGGTTCAAATTTGGATCTCCATCCAAACCAGCAACTTGCTGGAGACTAGTTTTAAATAAAGGGTTTAGCTGCTTCTGGACCCCCACCAATTTCTGTGCAGCAAGAAACATGATATCCTTGTGCAGACCGGGGGTTTTGGGCAGGCCTGTGATGCTCCAGACATGGAAATTTGCTTGGGACCTGATCCCAACAAGGCTTTGATGTCTCCTGTGATTTCAGAGCGAGCACACGGTGTCGAGCGCTTCTCCAAGAGGGGCCGGGCAAAAGGGCGATAGGTGCTGCGAGGGAGACATCCCTCAACTTTGGCATGGATGTAACGCTCTGCGTGTCAGTTTGCCTTCGGAATTAGATTTGTAGAGTTTTCCAGTTCACCAAACACTGCTCCAGATATCCACCTTGCAGAGAGCCGAGCGCAGGCAGGACAGCTGGATGCAGCGTGGGAGCTTGCACCGAAATTAAGTGCTGTAAGGTGCACCCATTTCACTTGGGAACGGCAAAACAGTAGAGCCAGACACAGCTTTGCCTGGACCTTCCCCCTCATTTTTGGACACATAAGGGGAGGGCTCAAATATATCTACGCCTGTTGCTTGCTTCCAGCTTGCAGGAACAGTGACTATAACGATGTCTTACTTCCACAGGCGGCTTTGCTGGAGATTTACGTCGGAATAACTCGCATAATCGGGCCCTCGGTTTCTAAAAGTAAGTGGCGACTTCAGGTCAGCCCAGTGAATAAAGGTTTTGTTTGGCTGTTTTTCTTTATCATTACGTTGAGCCCCACTCACGCTGTGTCTCCAGTTTGCACTTGTGCTTGTTGCCAGCTGGAAACACCACTAACGAATAACACTGGATGTTGAAGTCCATTCAAATTCCTGCCATGATTATATGCCTTCTGAAGACACTCATTAGCTTCCCCGCATATCTTTGTCTTTCTCCCAGTCTTTCCAGTTAAGTATTACCATTTTGAAAAAAGCACTCCCATTTTTGTCTCTTTCATGGCCTCTCCAGCTAGAGACAGCTCTACGTGGTAGAGAGAAATAAAATTTTCAAAAAAAAATCACAGTCACAAAACCCCAGTCATTAAACCTGGGATCCACTCGAGAGGAACCTCCCTCGCTTTGCATGGCGCAGGGCTGTTGTACAGTGAGCTCGGTTAAGCTGAATTCATAAAGCTTTTGTGGAATTAAAACAGCATGCTCTGTACCAAGATGCCTTCACTTCCTGTGCCTTAATCTTAAATCCTATAGTACTGTGGATCTTATAAATGATTGAGTTATTTTTAAACCACTGGATGTCTTCCAGTCACTCTATTTCACACTGGATTAATTATGTAAGAATACTGACTTGTTCGTCACTAATGTTACAACTTTTAAAAACAACATGCTGTTTAAATTCAAGCTTGGCAACTCTTGCCTGAATCCCCTCAAATTTATGGCACCACACCCATAGCATAATAAAATCTTTAGTGGTCCTTTGTCTTTTAGCTTGCCTTCTATTTTTTCTCAAGGGTGTTTTATGCTGGAAGATGCATACAAAAGTTGTCCAGATGTTATTTGTATCAGAGCAGGGATTTCGGTCCAGCTATCTGTGGTTGCAAATGTTTATTTTAATGGGTTATTGTGCAATCCTTGCTGTGTGGACCTCAGTGGCCTTATATGTATGTTCTCAGTGATGCCAGCACATTGTTTTTAGATATATTATTTTAAGTCCAATAGCACTGTTACTGGTCACTGGGGGGAGCGAAAAATGTAACACCTGTAGGAGCGGAGATGGTATTTTCGCCAAGGTCCGCGCAGCGGCTGGGTGCGAAGCGGAGGCGGTGGGGCCGCTGGGCGGTGGGTGGGAGCGGGGCACGTTTCCACGCGCTGAGACAAAGAGCTCGGCTTGGTCAACACAACGTGCGCTGGGAGTTTATTTTACCATAGCTGTTGCAACAAACAGAGGGATGGGTTTATCGGACATAGTTGGGAGTCTAGTAAAATCTCAGCCGATGTTTCCTTGATACCGGAGTCAATTGTTTATCTCGTAACTAGAACCACGCTATGTGGACACCAGTTAGGACCGCGGATTTCAACTCGTTGCAATAATTTCAAAATGTGAGTTTCATTATGTGCTGTAAAGACTATGAACAGTTGCTGGAGGAAAATACCTGTAGAGCTCGGAGCCTTCCATTGACCCTGTAAGCTGAGCCAGGCGGTGTGTAGTACCGAAGGTCCATCAGCAGGCTCAGCTCTACCTGCGTGGGTAGTGTCGTGACCGAGGTCTTTCATGGCAAGGAGTGTAAAGCTAAATTAGCATGCTAAAAGTGCCCAGGCTTGCATTTTCAAGAAACGTGAGCGAGCAAGATGATAGCAATTAATGTAGCGCAATGACACTCATTTACACATGCAAAGAATCAAGCCCATTTAACCTTTAAGAGAAAACAATTATTATATTTTAACGTTGGTTTATGTATTAAGTCACATATATTTAATGCGCTTAATCAATATAAATAAGCTTAAGCCATTATAATGTCATTTAAACCCACATGATTATCTTTTTGTAGGAGTTTGTGCGTAATTTACACTGTTACATTCAGCTCCCAACGTTCCAAAATCATGCTTAAAATAATTAGATTTCAAAAATACAATTGGAATTGTTCTTTGTCTTTTTATTTTTCAGCCTGAAACCTCACATTTTCAACTTCTCAATAATAAGGACCAGGGGCTGGTTTTTAAAAGCAAAAGTCGATGTTTTTAAGCATCATATGATTCCTGGAGCTTGTGCTTTAGCTAGAATGTACTAGAGAAATGGGTACCGTCAGCAGCACAGACCTTTTTTGTAATTCTGTCCAGCCCTACTTGTTTTCAACACTGTTCAATTACACAGGGCTTTACCACAAGGAAATTAGTTCAAATAACTAACTTATCCTCAAATTGAGGGTATCATGTCAGTCGTGAGTGGCATCAATCCCACCGTGGAGATAACTTAATTGGGAACCAGTGAAGGCAGTTAACAGATGGCCTTTTATAAACCTGGGGCTGGGCTGGACGTTAAATATTTGTGTTCATGAGATTATAGAGCTGGAAGAGTATGCGACATGACCTTTCCAAGGAGACCCTGCGTGTGATGCATCTCCTGCAGTTGGTCCCAGCGCATCCTCCCCCATGCCAGTCCCCAGAACAAAAGGGGCCAATATTTAATCTTGGAGGGCCTCTATGCCAGGGAAATCCTGGGTGTAATAAAGACCAAATCCTTCCCGCAGAGCCTGAGGAAAGTCACGTCGATGAGAACCAGCTCTGCTTCGGCAGTGGGATGAGAGCCGCAGACCCCGGTGTTCCAGCGGCCGCTCCACCTGCGGGTCGCGGAGCTTGAAACCCTCCAGCAGCACCTGGGAAAAAACAAATCCCCATCTCAGGTCTTGGCAGCCGGCTACGAAATCAATTGCATCTCATTTATGTTCTGTAGGACGTAAATGTATTTGTAAATTTGGAAGCAGCTGCTGATGCTCAGCAGTAAACTGATTTTGTTTTACAAAAGCTTTGCTGTTTGGTCTTAAACTAGCAAAGTTTTCATGTATCCAGCACTCCTCTTCGCATTTCAGGGAAGATTTTGTCTAGCTGCCTCTGTGACATATGGTAATGCTTAGTGTGTGCTGTATGGCCTGGAGCCATACCACTGCAGCCTGTATGCTCCTCAGATCTCCCAGGCTAAGGGAATCGGGACGAGTCAGTATTTGAATGCAAGGGACCTCCTAGAAAAAGTCAGAGTACAGCGTATTGTGCTGGTACGAGGACAAGATGTTCCTCCCTCCAGGCTGAAGCAATTCCCCATGCAGGGCTAAGGTGACTGTGTGCTCTCCCAGCGTTAGCCTTTTGGATGACACGGATTATAAAATAGACCACAAATGCACTGTAAAAGATCTCGCAGATCTTAGCCATGGGAAAACAGCAAACAATCCCACTTCCCAAGGTAACCCAGAGGAAGTGGTGGTGTGGAGGAAATCACCAGGAGACCTTTTCTCATCTTGGTTTTTTTTGGGGGGGAGGACATTCCCATTACCACCTTCCTTCCCAGGGTGCAGCTAACCCTGCTGAGAAATCGCTGCTTGTTTTTCACACAGAGTGCTCCCAGCCTCCCTGGGAAGCTGGGAGAGGTCCAGCAGCATCCCCAGCACAGCTGGGTGGGCACAAAAACCCACCCATGTCCCTGTGTCAGGGTGGGAGAGGAGGGAAGGAGTGTGGCTTGCGGTGGAGGAGAGGGCTACGGGTCTGGCTTTGCAGCCTCTTCTTGGCGATGTTATTAATTCGTTCTGGGACCTTGGGAGACTCATTTAACCTCTCTTTGTCTCAGATTCAAACCTCTACAAGCAGTTATTATAACATTTGGCTGCATTATGGCATTGTTGAAAGGCTTAATTAAATTAAGTGTTCTGAGATCTTTGAATGAAAGGTGCTATCCAAGTGAAAGCTTGTTGATGATGATGACTCTAAATTACGAGGCCAAGTCCTTCACAAGTTTTACTCAGTCCTTGGTTAGACAAAGTTATTTTTAAACACTGTATTTGATGTAGCATTAAAAGTGTTTTGGGAGTGCCATGTGTATAGACGTGACCTCTGACCCACAGTGGGAGTGATTTCTCAATGGAGCGTTTTAATGGTAGGAACCAACCACACACCATTCACATACAGGCAAACGTGTGCTGGTCACAAACAATTTTTATTTTTTTTCAGTTTACTTGAAAACCTTAATTGGGAAGAATGGCTAGGACTTTCAGTTATTTCAGGAGAAATGCTTTTTCAGGTGTGATATGAGAAGGAACTACTCGATGAAAGTAGTTTGCAGGCATCACGGCCAAAAGATGCATAAACAGATGTCTTCTGGCTTCAAACCTGTGAGTGCATCACTGGGAGGACAGCATGCAAAGTATGTTGGGGCTTTCACTAGTTGGTATCTTACCAACAACGAGGAGGCAAAATTCCAAAGTCCTCTTTTAATTTGTCTTCCTTCGTTACTTATGCAAAAACTCCTGTGCTTTGGTAGCCGGGCTTTAGCCCTAAAACTCCTCTCCTTTCTTCTACCAAGCTTCTGTTCACCTGTTTCTTCAGCTCAAGTTTCCTTCTACCAAAATCCCTGACACGCTCATCCTCAGAACTTTTTCTCATTTGGCATCTTTTCTTCTGAATTTGAAAGACAGGGTTTTCCTAACTCCTTTTATTGGGAAGCGTCACCCCCAATACTGCCTTACTGGTAACCCCAAGAGACCATTTTCCCCTACCTCTGTTGCCGTCCTGAGCAAGCTATCAATCCTTTCCCACCAGCTTGTCTTCCTTTTTCGGTTTCCCTCTATCGCACAAAACCTACCTGATCCACGTCACCAGAAACGCAAGAGTAAAGACTTTATCGGGATATTTTAAATGGGCTAAATTTTTTTGGTGGGTACCATAGGCATAGGACCACATCTGGTTTCGGAGTCGGGGCTCGTTACAGGTCTGCTTTACGGCCTATTTTATAATAAGTGGGAGTCTTTCAATAGGCAGGAAGGATGGTATTTTGGTTAGAGCCTTCAGGAGATCAGGATTCAGCTTCTAGCTCTGCATGCTTCCTGTGTGGTTTTGGGAAAGACACTTTGTGCCATAATTCCCCATCTGCAAACTAAAGATGATATTACATCCTGTTTCTCACCTTCTCCCTGCAAGCTCTGTAAAGCTGCAGAGGCTGTAAGCACTGTAGAGCAAATACTGTCACTTTTATATGCAGCGCTTTCCACAATAATGTTTCACTCAGCTGAAGACTAATGACTATTGTAGTGCTAATAATAAATAATAGTTGTAATCATGCATAATACTTTTAACCTTACTTGCACTTAAGGTTGATTCTTCCAGACTTCCTGGAAGTTTATCTTGGGACCAGCCTGAGCAAAGAATAATCATATCAAACTGTGCTAAATAAGGTGGATTTCTTTTCTCATATATTTTCTCTCTATTTACTGAAGGAGAATGAACAGTAGACTTAAGACCATCAAACTCATTTCACCTTTGTTATATTTAAACTAATTAGTCTCAGAGATGAAAAACACATTTCTCAGATTCCAGATAATCTTAAACAAAACACTTCATGCTGATTTTATTCTGCTTCTATCTGTGCAAAGATTAAACAAAACCCACAGTTGGTTTCATCTGCCAGGCTCTAAAAAAAATCCTGCCACAGAAAGAGAGGGGGGAAATAAATCCGAGGCAAGGTTTGCAGTGCTATGAGTTTGCTCATCCTTAGTTTATCTTCTGCAAATGAGCATGTATAAAACAGTCCACCTACTGTTCTAGTTGCTACGATATAATGCAGTTCCACTGAATGATCCTGTTAACCTAACCTTCAATTTGCTGGGATTTGAACTCTGAATTACAGCTTACTAACATAGTTTAACAGCTGGTACAAGGGCTTCTTTTGAATTTTTAATCACATGAATTAAAGATTGCTGGAGATGCTTTTCAGACCTCCACTAGCAGTGATCCAATGTACAGAAAGACAAGTATAGGTAGCCCCTAGAGGATTAAGAGCACAAAGGTACTACGGCTCGTGAAGCTATGCTGCACTCTTTGCTTGCCAGATTAGGAATACTAGTGCAAATTATTCATAGGAAGATAAATTCACATTATGGCTCCAAACGGACCCCGAGACGTTTAGCTTGATTTTTAAAATCCCCCTTTTAGCTTGCATTTTTATACACTGTGTGCGTTGCACAGAGGACAGGTTTTGAAGATAAAGCTTGGTTTAGCAAAATGTTTCTTCTGTTCCATGTATAAAGGGAACACAGGCACACACACAAGCGAGAGAGAGAAAGAAATACATATAGAGTGATTGCAACTGATATCTGGAATGCAATGAAAACAAACATGACTGTCTGTGGATGTTTCGGGGTGGATGTAATCATTTGTTGCCATCGTACAGTGTGTGGAATGCGCATGTTTGGATTCTGCACTCTTCGCGTCTCCCGTTATTTATTCCAAGAAGATTTTTCTTATTGAGGATATTTCTCAGGGAAAGAAAAAAAAAAAAAGGAAGGAAAAAAAGACAAAAATGTAGTTCAACTGGAAGCTTCTCTACCCTAACACGCCAGCTGATGAGTGCTGTGAGAACTTGGGAAAACAGACCCTGCCTCCCAAGTTCACTAGCCCTGCAAGCCTGAAGATCAGCATAATAAAGTTGATGGAGTTGTTTAAACAAAGTAAGTAGGGGGAGGGAAAAAAAAAGAAAGAAATAGGGCAACAGGAACAAGAAAGCATGTTGCTTCTTAATTATGCTGTGTTCTCTCTCTAATGGATTGGCCTCCCCACACGCTCTAAGTAAAGCAACTGGCATGTGGCATCTTCTGCAGAGAGAGGAGCAGTGGCAAGTGTACAGCTGTTCGTGCTGACACACAGGTGTTTGATTTTTGGATTCGTTAGCTAGACAGATTTTTAAGGGTGTACGGGGGAATCATCTGCAGTTGTTACACAGAAAGTGAGTTGTCCAAGAATACCGGAGTTAATTATTATGTAAATCCCACTCCACAGCCAAGGCTCGGAGCTGGAATCGGAACCGCGTCTCCCCCCCCCGTTCCCTGCC
Organism: Buteo buteo; assembly: GCF_964188355.1. Lineage (NCBI taxonomy): Eukaryota > Metazoa > Chordata > Aves > Accipitriformes > Accipitridae > Buteo > Buteo buteo. Next base: position 50,448,832 of record NC_134175.1, read on the forward strand.
AGCTCTGGGTCGCTCTCTGATTTCTTTGCTCTACCCTTTTCATTAAGTGCTGGCAGGGGAGGGACAACCACCACAGCGAAGAGGCGAGAAGGTCAAGTGGCGATGAGAGGCAGCGGCGGCCGGGGCGATCGCCATTCCTCTCAGCGGGCACGGGGTCTCTGGGAAGGTAGAGGTGGCCGTGCCAAGTCACCGAGGAGGTGATGCTGAACCTACGGCGATGCTTTTTGCAGTCCTGGGGGAAAAACCTTGAGATCAGCAGGTGGGGAGAAAGTTCAGATGGAGCTTTGGCTCACTGTGCTTTTATGAACAGCACTTGCTCCTGCACTTAGAGCTCGTGCCTGCATTAATAGTGCTGAGCGACGTGGTGGCTTTGGGCAGTGTGTGGTTGAGGTAGAGTGTATTTGAGCAGAATCTGGAAATATCACCACCTCCTACCAAATTCCTTCTATGGATAACCAGTGTTTCATCCGTTTTCTTTTGCAAGCCTCTTAACGTAACTGCGCCTCAGTTTCCCCAATCAATAAGTTATTTGTTTTCATCAAATGACAAACATTATTTAAATACAGGCCAGGATGCCATATTTCCTGTAAACTACTGCTATATATAAGCTGTATATTTTTAATGATCCATTCCGAGCAAGCAAATGAAACAGAGGCGTCAAGAGTGACTGGAGGGACCTCAACATTAAGGGTTTTGATGGGCTTCAGTGGACGGGCCAATTTCTCCTCCCTGTTCCTTCGGGGCTCCTGGGGCGGATCAGAGAGCTGCTGATGGGTCTGCTCTCCACCCGCACCCAACGGCTCCGCGGGGGAAAAAATGCAAAAACTTCCCGCTTGGCCATTTTTTGACACAATTTCACCTGACAAGAAATGAATTTTTGCGTTGCGTGCTCTGGGACCCCTGGGTTTTGCACTTCTGTTGGTAGCCCTGCCAGGTGTCGGTGCCTCTCTGCCGGCTGCTGCGTGGTAGGTGCTGACCGCCCAAGGTCGCATCGCTCTGGTGATAGCTGAGCATCGCTTTGACGGGCAGCACCAGAAGAGCAGCAGGAGCAGCACGGCCAGCGTTCAGGCTTTCCTGTAATTCAGATTTGAGTGATGAAACCGAAGAATGCAGAGCAGCTGGGTGTGGGTCTCAGAGTGCTGATAGTGGGCAAGCTGGGGAGTATCGCATTTCTCTCCTGGGAATAGGCATTTTTCCTCCTAGAGTTAAGCCTTTTGTTTTGTTTGTGTATTCTGCTCTTAGTTTTCCTCCTTTCCCTGTAGCTGACAATGGGAAATAAATCAAATTCACCTCTTCTTGCTTGCAGTTTCCCAGGGAGGAGGAGAGGAGGAACACCTCAGCCCGTTCTCCCGTGACTCCCGGCCTCACTCACTGATCTCGAAAGCGATGCGTTCCCTTGCCGTGGCAGCTCGCCTGCCCTGCACCCGGCCCGGCATCGCTACACAGTTCCTGAGGTCTGGATATTACCATCCATCACAGCAGCTCTGGTTCCAGCGCTTGCTAAACGTCTGAATTTCCTGCTGGCTCAATGAACAGTTTTCAGCTTGTGGTACATTATATAGCTACCGGGTGAATGGGGCTGAGCGTTCCCATTTGGCTGCGAGTGCCGTGTTCACCTGAGTTCGCTGGCAGGATGAATAGTTCACCGCGGTTCTAGTGCTAACCCCCTTTGTGAACTAGCAGTGAGCCATGTACCTTATTACAAAGGCCGACAGCTCCCTGGAAACTTAAATCCACTCTTTCTCCTTTCCCTACCATAGGGAGCTATAAAAGAAAAGGACTTGGTTGGTAGGCATGTAATATAACAAAAAAACCTCTGTTGTGGCAAGATCCAGACTCCCCAGTAACAATGAGGATTATGCTCTCGCATCGAAAATGCAGTTGCTAGTTTTAACTGCGGTACCTTATTATGGATTCCTACAGTGTACGTTTATGTCAGGGGCTCGGATGTTTAACTTAAGTCAGGTCTGGGTAGAAAAGAGGGCTCGGCACCTTCTGATTTTTTTGATACGGAGGGAAAAGATGCAGCTCGCTATGCTGTTTTGATGCCACCTTCCTCCAAACCACTTCTCAGAGAGCTTTAAATAGCCTGACACTGGCACTGGGCAGGAGTTGGCAGAAGAATAGCTTTTTTTCATCTGATGGCTGGCCAAGGTTGTTTTCAAGAAGGAGAAGTAGAAGGGGAAAAAACCACCACCAAAAACCCCCTTTTGCACGCCAGTCATTCATTGCCTGCCAGTTCCCATGGTTCTCCTATGGATGGTAGCCACATAACTATTCAAAGTACAGTAAACACTGAGGAAAGTGAAAAGGAACTCATGAAGCAGAGAACAGCGAAGGGAAAGAGTTGGATATGGGATACGTGGTAGTAAGAGGCACTTAGGGATCATTTTAGGATGGACCATGAATGCTTGCCTCATGCGCAGCAGCGGCTGGACCAGCGTGCTGTAGGGAGGACCTCACTTCTGCTGGATGGGGAAACCAACTGGTGATACAGCAGCACCCATTGGGGGGCTACTGGGGAGGCAGTAACTCTTTTCTGAGGTATCAAACGTGGAAAAGAAGGGTGTCTACAAATGTCATTCAGCCACACTTGGGAAGAGTACATATAGTCCTTTGCATGGACTGGTGGTCCCAGGGGACTTGTGCCGTCACACTGCCATCTTATTTCTGCTCTTTCAGCCTCTGGAGTGGAGTAAGTGGGTTTTGTGTTTGTTTTGGGGTTTTTTTTAATTATTTTTTATTATTAATTTCTGTTTGTTTCGTAAGTCAGGGAAGGAACAGAAAAAAGAGGAGGTGAAGTGTTTGTTATAGTTTCCCTCCCACATACCTGATGCACTGACATGAAATCGTTTTTATTACCTCCAGGGTAAGGGAGCTGTAGGTAGAGATGCCTTTTTACGAGACCACTTGTTGCGAGAGATATGCATTGCCTTCACTGTATGTAACATATTTAGCCTCTGTGAGACAAAGGAGGTGGTGTATCAGAGAAAACATATTTATCTCATTCAGAACAAACTTTTATAGAGAGAGAGGAGTTATCACTATGGATTCCTCTGATGCAGTTAAGCACAGGAAAAGTGCTCTGATGGGTCAAAAACTTCCCTCCCTGCGAGTAGTACAATGTGTTTTCCATATCGGTTCCCCTTTAATACTTTCTTCAACAAAAATGTATTTTCTTTGACAAGTTGACTGAAACCCTACAGATTCATTTGTCATTTACATTATGAATTACACCAACCCATACTGGATTGGATCTGAGGATAGGTTTTTCCCTAACTCTGAAATAGCATATCCCGATGAAAAGATTATGTGAAGTCTCACTGCCCCGAGACAGTTCTGGGATGGCTCATTTCTCTCTCAAGTTCCTCATGCCTGAGGTTGGTACCTAAGAAAGATACCCGGCTCCTTGCCAGCGCCGTGCCTTTTGCTATTCTCCCTGGTGCCATGGGAGGCTCTCCCCTGCATTCCTATGTGTGACAGGGCATCGCCTGTTTTTGAACTCTTGTGTAAAATGAAAATTCAAAAAAGGAGTTATTTGTGGCATCAAATTATGTCCTTATGTATTTGTTTAGAAAAAACCCAAACCACCAAAACTCCCCCATATCAAACCAGCTATTCAATGAAGGAAGAGAAAGGTGTGCTTTGAGAAGACGACTCTGAAGATGAGCAACAGGAGCCTTTAGGTGGCTGGAAATATTGACTCTTGGGAAGATTAGAGGAACTGAAAGCTGTAGTGAAATGTTATGCTTCCCTACAGCCACAGAAAGTCTTCGTACTCGAGCAGAGCAGCTTTACAAGCAACGTGTAAAAGACAGCGATAAGCATCTGCACGTCTCTGATGACCGTTAGGCTGCAAGGACGGTGGCGAGGAAGACGAGACCCTCGGTGCTGAGCGGTACGAGTCTGCGCAATCAGAAGGTGGGTGCTGGGATGGCCGGGGGTCCTCCACTCGGGTTTGCTCGTCACGTGCTCTGTATTTGTGTAAATAGAAAGAGGGTCCTGGGGAGATCACGATTGTCTCACCAGCTCCCTCACCAGCTTCCAGACCCCTCTCTCGTGCAGCTGCAGCCATGATTCATCTCTGTTCCCATGCTCTCCTCGCCAGTGAGAGCGCGGCAGGCACCTGGTGTGCTAAATAATCCTCAAGCAGTAGGCTCGGAGACCGTTAACTCTTCGGTCACCACATTAGGGTATTTTGCAAAGCGCACGCCTAGCAGTGGGGTAGGATCCCGGAGGAAAGCGGCGCAAGCCCTGTTTCTTATTGAAGCGGCGTAACGGAGGAGCATAATGTTGCAGATTTAATGTACGGGGGAGCCTATTTCAGAGAAATGGAAGGGAAAAAAAAAAGAAAAAAAAAAGGTGGTCTTAAGTGTGTATGGGTCTTCTCAGCACACCTGCAAGTAATATCGGAGAGGACAGATGTGAGATAGAGACATGAAAGGCTGAAAGCCTCTTAGTCCCCATCTCAGCTGTAGGAAGGTAGGGAGCATTGCAGTATCAGGGGAGCGTCTGGGGGAGGTCAGGCTGAACGCTGATAAGCAAAAGGAGGCTGAGAACTCCCTTTGAATCACTGAAACCGGAGATCAGTGCCAGCCTGGGTCCTCTTTGGGTTGCTTCCAGCACTGCATGTCAGAAGGCTGGGATGGAGAGTGACCGGCCGAGGAGACCAGGAGCCCCATCCGCTGTGCACGTCTTAGCATCCCTGCAACCGTTCCCCCGTTCCGATGGTTTAAGAGGCTCCTGCCCTTTTCTGCGCTAGTTCCAAGGAATGATGTGGCCTTGCAGGACCGAAAAAAGGTACACAAGGCGAAGGAGAGTTGGCAATGGCTCTCTTTTGGACCTTTCTCTCACACTTTATGGTCCAGCAAGTGAGGGAGTAGGAGGAACGCGCTCGATGCGAGCGTGTCCCGCTGTGACTTCACGCTCGTGCAGCAGGTTGTGCACCAGCTCCGCCGCTTGGAGCTTCCTTTGGTCTCCTGATCATTCATGGGGGAATTTAGAGCAGGGAGTGCAGCTGAAGAAAATTTCCTATCCCACAAAAGTAAATGCTGCGTGTGTCTAAGGGGACAGGCCTAGTGTCTACAATACACATTAAAAAAAAAAAAAAAGAAAAAAGTCGTACACGCTGAGAAAAGAGATGTCTGGTCATCTGGGACCAAATTCTGACTTTGTTCCTGAGCTGATGAATAATTCAGAGGGCCAAACTGATATCCAAGCAGCAGAGCGTGGGTGTAGACCTCTCACTTTGTAATGCACCTAGTGCGGGTAAGTCATTGTGCTGGATGACCGGTGCAATTCCAGGGACACAAAGTGCTGGAGGAAAGACAGGAAATCTGTTTAAATACCCACCAAAAAAAAGAGATGAGTTAGAGTACGGGTATTTAAAGCTTAAAAGACTTTGGCAGAGTGTCTATTGCTGTCATCCCCTTCTCCTTCCTTCCCTTTCTCTGGTCCCAGTTTTCTGCCATGTTAGCGTGTGCAGAAGAGGTGGCCTTGTCAAGCTTTCAAAAGGCAGCATACTGAAAAGGTCAGAGTAGTATAGTATGACAGAGCATGTAAGTCATTATCATCCTAATATTGCCTTTGTAATGAGAACGAGAGCAGAGCAAATTATTGTGAAATATGCTGTAAAACTTGGGAAAACATCATAGTTATATTGCTGCCTAAGTTCTCATCACTAGCTTTAATGACGAGTGGATTCTATGTGTGTCTTCATAAATGTGCTCTGTAGCTTGGAGGAGGCTGAAATAAAAAGATTTGTGGCAATTTCCATGGTAACTCTTCATTTTTCCCCCCAGCCGCATAAGGAAAACTCACATTACTGCAAGGTTGGGAGAAACTGAAGCTAACTAAAGAGCTTAGGGATTTTGTTTGATTTTTTTGTTGTTTTGTTTGTCTGTTTGTTTGTTTGTTTTAATTTAAGGTCTGTCAAAACTTTGACACTAATTCCTGCCATCTGAGTAACATGAAACTGAGGGTAAGGTATTTTTATTGTATCTAGATCCATTTCACTCATAAAAGTCCCATACAGTATAATTTTATTGCTAGCGATGCCAGGCTATTTACCTGGACTATTTGCTAGAGATGATCCTTTCGCAAAGATTTGGGTGACTGATAACTCACAATCCCTTATAGATCCCTGAGGACAAAACAGTCAAAAAAATAACAATATTCCCAGTTTGGAGCACTAACTGGTAGAAGACCATATAGAAAAATAATCACCAGCTTGGAGAAACACCTCTCCTGTGGAGGTAAGTTCCTTAACACTGCTTCTTTGCGAGTGATCGCTGTGCTGAAATAAGTCCTTCAGACCGACTATCCGCCCCTGTGGTGGACAGCTAGACCAAGAGGGTTCACTACAACTGATGGCAACTAACGGAGACGTAAGTCTGTTTATGTCCTACTGCTGTGTACTGTTTAATGTTGCTTCATGATACTCTTCTATATTCTCATTAATATATGCATTTTATCTTACTCTGACAAACCACAGCCTTTTATACACTCAGAGATTTAAATAAAGTGGATTATGGGTTGATTTATGTAAACCATTGAAAACTCCACTTGAATGGGTTTACAAGCTGGCTTTTGTCAGTTTGGCTTTCTTTGATATCCGAGATTGCAAATTAAAGTACAAAATGGAATGAAAGTTATACCAAATGTGCAATATGTCATTTACACCAAGGAAGCTGGCATTTCAGAGGAGTGAACTGTACGCAATTCAGGGCTTTGATCTTCAGGTGGAAGAAGCTGCAGGCAGAAAGTGCGCACGGTTTGTCAAAACCAAGTTGTGATCACAGGAATCCACCTGTGATGTGTGCTGGCTCAGGTAACTCAGAGAGACAGAAGGAAAAGGGCTCCTTGCCAAGCCAAGATTATGGTCCCGGTCAGGTAATGATGCTACTGTGGCACTATTACTCACAGAGCATTGTGTCTTTGGGACGTTTTCTTTGGGTTTTGGAGTCTTCAGTGGACCTTATGGAGCATACGAACCTCTTCACATAGGGATAAGCTGTCCTGAGTTGGACTTAAAGGTCAATGGTGGGTTGGACTGAAGGTCCCTCAGTGCCACTGCAACATCTGGCAGTGTCCATGAAATCAGGACAAGGGACATCTCCTTGGATCCCTTTTGAAACATCTTTCTGGAAAACAGTGATTCAAGATGGCTTTTGAACTTAGGTTGGGATCATCTGGGATTTTGTCTCAGGCTCAGTGTAGTAAATGGGAGTAAAAGTATAGCTTCATGGCTAATTTTTAGCTTATGCGACAACGTTTAATGGCGAAGTTAAAATGTTTTAAAAGATGGCACATACATAAGTGTTTGTGGCTCCTCATCTGACGAATGATCTGCTCTGACCATGGCATGCACTTGCTTTACGTGAAGGGACTGGAGTCCCACAGGAGACCAGAGAGCCCTTGATGTCAAGGTTTCAGTCGGTTTGGTTTTGGCAGGGTTTGCACAGGATTAGAGATGGTGTGAAAGTCTGTGGGCTCCTTGGCTTTTGGAGGGGAGGCTAGGGGTTCTGAGAAAGCCACCCTCACCCTCCACCTCACCTTGGCAGGTAGCTGAACTCCTCCAGAGAGTCTCTATTCAAAGAACATGAAGCACAGGACTTGGCTCATAAGCAGGTCATGGCCTTCAGAGGAAAATTTTGAACTGAAGAGTCTGCCGTACCAGATAACTATTTCCCCTCATATAAATTTGACTAAATAAGTTCTCAGTACTTCAAAATATCAGGCTAGGTGTCCATCAAATGTCCAGTGAGAAGTGCATGGTGGTGAAAGAGTTAACCGTAGCATCATTAGTTTTCTGAGAAAGCAGTGGGGGGAAGAAATCTGGACCCAGATTCCAAATCCTGGTTCCAGCTAAGCTTCACAGGGTGAATTTGAATCTTCTCTTTAAAAGGCAAAAACAATACGGTGCCCCAATTATTCTTTTATTTTGCAAAATGTCAAGCTGCATGTGATCCATTTAATTTCTACAAGTGTTCCAAACCGGAGAGCTGTCTAGATGTTCCTTTAATTGAGCAATACCCTGCATAGCAACTATAGATTCAAACGTCCCTAAAAAAGCTGCCGTAGACCTAATACACACACACAGAGCTTCAGTTCAAAACCTGCTGTAAACTCTTATTTGGAGTTAAAACTCTGTTTAACCTGTAGTCGTAACTCCTTACTGAACTCTCCTCATCTATTTTTCCTTCAAACTGGCTTACAAAAATGATGGTGTTTTTTTTTTTTAAAGTTGTCTATAAGATCTTCATGTCATGATGGATCTGTGCTACACGTTCACCTCCCAGAGCTGAGAAAAGGTCACTGGCAGTTCACTCCTTAAAATTTGAGAGAGCGAATTGCTCTTTAGTACTAAAGTTACATATAGAAGCTGTGAGACATAAAAACAATATTATGCCAGCTTGTCAGAAATTTGCCAAGCAGCTGTCCTTCAGGTTTCTCATAGATGTATATATGCATATATATGGTGTTTTCTGAACTGTAAAAGGTCTGAAATGCAACTGAAACAACTAATGGCAATTTACTCACCGAACAGAGGACATGGCTAAAAGAGCGAAAACCTTGTTGGTTTTTTTTTTTTATCCACTTTTCTTCTTTTTTTTTTTTTTTCTCATTGGCAAGAATGTGGACTTTGTTTGTCATCTTGTGGGCCTACCTATAACAGTCAAAAGGTGAAATGCCTGAATATTAAGCCATAATCCATCATTGTACACACACTAATTACTTTCTGTCCTCCCCTTCTCTTGTCACCGTGGTCCAAAGCAGGTTTTCTGAGACTGAGTACATTCATCTGAGCTGTTAGCTGCTACGCTCCACCGCATCCTTGTATGATCTGCCTAGTCTCAGTCCCCCAGAGGAAATTTGTGCATGCATACTGTATGTGAACTTTAGATAAATAAATAAACAGGAGAAACAGCTTCCAGATAATTGAAAGCGAGTGAAGGAGGGAGCAAAAAGAAAACAATTTCTCAGGGGAGAAGCAGGCTGAGGTGGCAGGTATGATTAAAATCCATATGATTTATGAGTAGGTACATTACTAACATGACAACCCCTTAGTGTTTGTTTGTTTTGTTGCATTTGACAATAAAGTTTCTTTTTTCACCCACTTCTCCTTTTTTTTTTCTTCTTTTCTCGCCCCCCTTCTCCTTTCTTCCTCTCTTTTTTTCCCCCCTCATCTCCTTGCTGCAGGTTTTGCTCAGGAGTTAGCCACTCAGGAATTCCTAGTGCCTGACTGAGCAGTAATTTAGCAAGCTCTCTTGTGCTCTTTTCCTGTCAGCATTAACATGTCAATTCATTTTAATAGTCTGGGCATGCGCAGAGGGGATGCATTTTCTCAGTAGGTATCCCATGAGCCCACCCCGTGGTGCAGAAATGTGTTATAGCTTGTCTCAGGCCACAGAGACTTCAGCAGGTTTATTTTCATTATGGCCAAGTGTATTTGTTAAGACAAAGCATGAACAAGGAAAAAGAATATATAAAACGAGACTTTAAAATATTAAATGGGATCTACGCATCTGATTGGTAATTTATGACCTATGCACAGAATAGGTTATAAAGGCTTTCTTTGCATGATATTATTACATGGCATGGTTTCAAAAAAATGTGTGCTGTCACTTCCTCTGGTTTTTTGGAAATTAAACGATATCATGCCACATTGGGAATTATCTGTAATCATGATTAATAGTTGAATTGGCTTTTATATTAAACCAGAATTTACTTGCCATCTTTCTTATTAAAGAGCCTTCAGATAGATTTGTATCTAATGTTTTGCCTCAAGTATATAAAACCAAGGACTATGCAGTCCAAAAGGCAATCCTTTGATTACAATATTATCTTTCTATCTTAAAAAAAAAAGTTGAATTTTTATATGCTTTAAAACTTAGGAGTACAAATTGTAGATTTATGAGAAGAGAGAAGGAAAAAATTAGAAAGCTACCGCTTGGCATCTTAAATGACATCTTTCCAGATGCAACCTAAATTAAGCCAAGGTATTTTGGTTGTACAGTACCTTAGCGTAATTAAATATTAAAGCACGCTGAGCTGTGGTATCGACATCCGTATGGTGCAAATACTTTTTCAGCCCAGCTGGACTCAGCTACGTTATCTAAGTGACCTGAAAAAGGTAAGATCATAGCTTATTTCTAAAGGGTTCTCTTCCTCTAAGGAAAAAGCCCCATCGTGGTAGGTTCTGCCTTTCCTACTCTCCGGGCGTTGCCGCTCTCTGTAGGCGCAGGGAAGCTGCAATGTCCTTGGAGCGTGTGGGAACTTGCTTGTGCCCGGGCACAACTGCAGTTGAGTAGGTGGAGGATTATGTCAGGAATCCAAAGTTTTGGCCTGGGGATTCCCTCTCCTTCCACCGTAAAAGGAACAAACTTATTGCCTCAAAAAAAGGAATCCACAAAGTACCTTTTTAAGGCACAGGCTCCTCTCAATGCTGGTCAGCGCCGCATTTCCCAAAAGTAGTTGGCACGGGACCTCGCGTGACAAAATATTATGGCACAGCGCTATAGAAAAGCAAAACAAAACCACGCTTTGAAGCGGAGTTATGTATGTCCGCTGGTCAGACAGTTGCTCTTTATGGCCTGAATAAGCGAGTACGGCAACAGAGGAAATACTGAGTCTAAGGGAGTGCTGCAGCTACTGAGCAACAGCACATCTGTTAAAAGTACGAGTGGTGACGTGGTTCGTGCTCAACGTCTGGAGGATAATACAGGAAACCTAAAATTGGTTTCTGGTGAGCCATTCTTACGGCAGCAAAAACGTAGTTCAGATAAAGGAAACGCTGAGACTGTGCTGACCACCGTGAGAAAAAATGATATCGGAAAGGAAACGTCAAAAGCTATCTGCTCGGCGAAAGCCTACGACTTTGTCAGTGGCATGATAAAAATGTCCTGGAGAGTTGTGGACGTGGGTCACCAAACCACCCCTGGCCACCGCCCATAGACCCTATCCCTCTGGGGAGGGTTATTTTGGGACCAGAGCATTTGTGGCTGGTGGGTCTCAAAGAGGTCCATCTCCTGGTGCTTTTAGGAATTTAGATACCCATGGTGCACAGCTAAGAACTTGTTGTCACTGATGTTTGAGGGTAAACTTACAGAGAGATTCAAGCCCGCCCATATTACCTTTCTGAGTCCCTGTCCTTAAGAGCCCTGTTACTGCTGAAAACGTAGCGATGCGCACAGCTTTGGAGAAAATATTTTACTTCCCAGGGTAAAATATAGATAGGCCAGGAGAAGATCAACCTAAGGTGTCTGTTGGTGTATATTAGTGACATTAAAATATTTTCAGGTGTGTTTCTAGGAAGTGATGTGCATGAAGTGAGGGCGTCTATGGATGTGGGTGGCTATATGATCCAGTAATCGAACTCATTGGCCAAATTTTGCTCAAATTTGACTGTTAGCCAGCAGACACAGACAGTTTCAGTAAATAATAAATTAGGTAGAGAGACTTGGATTAACATCCTCACAAACCAGCATTGTGAGCTTCTTATTAGGTACCTGAGAGTCTGTTTCTGGAAGCAGGAGGAAAGAAAAAGATGTGTTAGAAATAGCCCAACAGTAATAAAATCCTTAATTCAAGGGTCTGCGTGGCTTCTCCTAAGTTTAATAAGTTATAGGGCCAAACTTTGCTCCATGTGGGAGTTTTCTACTAATCACAGTCCAGGGAAGGATGCCTAGCCAGCTCTAGATAAGCGTGATAAGCAGAGGATTAGGTTTGAGAGCTAATTTCCATGTAACTGTCTTTTCCCATAGAGGCTAAGGGTTCATGCAAGGAGGTGCATCCGCCTGTGCCAGACTTTACAAACACACACTCTCATCCTGCAAGTTTTACTGGCAAGTTGCTCTACCTTAAATCACTTGCAAGTAGGGTTTGAACTGTAATTCATGTTGGATTCTGGCAAAACTGGGAATAAAGATGTAAGGAGTGTGATGATGTGGTTCCTGAGAAAAAAGGCAGGGGAAGGAGGGGGGGGGGCACTTTACAGCCACATGACAGTTTCACCATGTGGGAAAAATGTCTTCCTAACTCTAAATAGCAAATTGCAAAATCCCCGAGCATTTCAGGAAGATCAGTCATAGCAAAAAGCAACACAGGAGGCGAGGACGGAAAGTCTGAGTCTTTAGGAGCAAAAGACAGGCAAAGCAGGGGAGCTGCTCAAGGGAAGGGGTGCGCAGGCAAGCATGAGCTCCCAAATTTCCCGATCGGCTGTAAGAGGCTAAAAGCTGCAAGGGAATCTCCCAGCCCAAGCAGGCAGGAGGACCTCGCCATCATTTCCCATCCACCACACAGCCAAGTGAGGAGAAAAGTAATTGGTTTGGATAGGAGGCACAATAAGACATGAAATACAAGCATGTCTTTCATAGAATTTGTAAGCCATAAAAAGTATTTTAATAACATCTGGTGCAGGGGCGTGTTGGAGCTTAATTAATTAATCCTTGCAAAGGACTCGGAAATTCTGGGATCAAAGGTGTTGCAGAAGTGCAAAATGCCATTATTATACCTATAAACGTGTGCTTGTTAACTTAAATGCTGTTTATTTATTGCTGCTATATACTTGTATAGCAGTATATATCAAGTATATTACGAACATTTTAAAAGTACACTTTTTCATCACATAAAGCTGTCCCCGTCTCAGTCCCCCTGAGCATGCCGGTGGTCACAGTGCAGCGGTGGTTAGCAGGTGCTGCTGATAGCGAATCTCAGAAATACGTAATTGACTCCGATAACGCCTCCGGTTTTTTAGTTGGGGTGGTTTTTTTGTGTCTGTGGTGTTTTCCACTCTGTAATATTTGCATGGATGCTGCTACACAAGAAGCGGAGATGATGCACAGTGGCCCATAGCCATGACTGAAGCCTAAAAAATTAACTTCAGGGTTCATTTCAGTTTGGTATGTGGTTGCAGTTTTCTGTTTCCTCTCTCTTCCTTTCTGTCCTAACATCTGTCCTCCGCAATAAAAAACATTAAGTTGGTCTATTCCATGCATATTTTGACTAGATTCATTGAATCGAGGTCTCCCGTCTGCCTGGAGTTGGTGGGTTTTTGATTTTTTTTAAATTTTTTTTTTGCTTGTTCCTTGCTTTGTAGCCATTTATAAATAATAGAAATCACAAGCAATGCTGTGTTCCCACTAATTCAAAATTTAGCATCGGAGGTTGTTTACAAATCAGAGGAGCAAAACACATGTATCTTCAGCAGTCAGTTAGAATGTAGGGTCTTTTTTTTCTCCTCTATTGGAGTATATAGTAAAATTATTCTTTCCCTAAGATTTATTTCAGCTTTTGTTAAATGTTTGGCTTTACGGCTTCCCATAGTTATATGGAATCTTCTTCTGACATACCCTGGGAAAAAAGTTTAGAAATGCACTCTCTGTGATTCATAGCAGCATTATTTAGGCTGAATTTGTAAATTCTGTGCAGATGACAATAGCATCTTTGTAGATCTTTTTAAATATAAATGAAATATGAGTTTTCTTTCAAGGTACAAAATGTCATTAAGGGCTCAGGTGGTTAAAATCAACATGAAAAATACATGCTGCATTTTCTCTCCTTAAATGCAATAATGTAATCAGATTTCAAGTCATCTTACCTACCTCACTTACAGCTTTATGGAGATTAATTAGTTTTTAGCCCCCAGTCACATGATCTTTTCTGACTGCCATTTAGCTACATTTGCTATCTGACTTGAACCTGTAAGCTGTCTCCAGCCCCAGAGGACAGATTAAATTTTAGTATTGGTTGCCTTCTTCCTTTGATTTAAAGGTAGATAGTTATAGCCATGGTTCAATTATTCTTTGCTGTTAATTAGCCATGTGTTGTCATCATTTCTTTGGAAAAGGCACATGTTTGAAGAAGAGGAAAAACGGCCCAAAAGTAGGAGACAACTGTCGGGTGGCTGAGCTGAAAAGATTTTTCCTGATCAGGTGCAGAACCGTAAACCCACTTTTAATTCACATCTATATCACCTCTTGCTGCTTTGTGTATGCCTGGCTTTTATGCACTGCTGATCGATAAGGTTACCTTCTCACTTCAGTAAAACAAGCTGATCAGAAAGGAGGAAAGGAAATATTTCAGCTTCTCTTCCTCAAGCAGGAGAGGTGTGAGTTTGTGCACGGCTGTGACTTGGCTTTTGTTTTCTAAATTTTCTCCCTAAATTAACTTAAACACTTATTCTATAATGTGATTTTATGTAAAGGAAATGTTTTATTCCTTGTTGAGAATGATTTCCAAGGCCATTTAATATCTAAATGAATTCTCTTCTCCTCTCCTAAGTGTATTAGATACAATAAATGTACAGTGGATAAAACAGTGTGTAGACAAAATCCTGCCCTTAATTCTGGGTATCCTGTTTACTTCAGCGAAATCCTCCTTTCTCAAATAAGAAGAGTACACTTTGGCCCGTACTGTGAAAAGACAAGAAACAGATAAGCTCCAGGGGAAAAATAGAGGGATTTTTTTTTTTTTTTTCCTGTTTGTGATTAAAAATAAAGAAGTAAATAATAAAGGGATTTGACTAGTATTGTTGCTTAGGATGGTGTATAACTGGGCTCCTCAGCAGCATATAACAAAAGATCAAAGGGATCTCTGCTTCACGTAAGCAAGCCAGTTCTTGGAGTAAAGGCACGGGCTGCATGGTTTTTCCTTAGGTGAGAGCTGGGAGTGAGTTAAGATAATGAAAGTGTTATCTATTACATGTTGAGAAAGCGTCAGAGCCAAAACCGTTGAAGCCTTTATACGGACATTACGTGTGGCTGCCTATTTGCCATTTGTTTCCTAAATTTTCTGTAATTTGCTCTGCAGCAAACATTCACCTTGGTTAAATAGGACTCCGCTCAGCAATATTCAGCAGAACCGCGGCGTTTCCTGGCTCCGGCCATGAAGGCTCCACAGGATTTTCACTGCTCAGGTGTTGCAAAGCCTAATCCTTATTCAGGAACCAAAACGATCCACTTTCCTTGCCTGCGGTGCTTGGATCCCTGCCTTTGGCAGTAGCCCCAGACTCCTGCAGAAGATGAAGACATCCCTCCATGCCTATAGATGGAAAGGCGCCAACATGGATGCCATCAGAAGGACGCAGCTGAGCATATGCTGAGAAAATTGTGGCATCCATACTGTACATGGGGAAGGGCTGACTGAACACACCAGTTTGTTGAAGCTTATGGCCCTGAAAAGGAAACATAGGTTTCCTGTAAATGTCATTCAGGGATATGCTAACTGTTATTTCCTGGCGCTGGATCATGATGCTTTCAACACATTCTGTTCATCTACCTCTGCTGCCTGCCTGCCTGGCTGTGCACAGCGATAGCTCTCCTGTCTTCTCACCTTTCCCTCCTCCCTGCACGAGGCTAAGGTAAGAGAGACTCAGGCAAAGTGAAAAAAAATGGCTTGCGGATGGAGCACCAAGGGAAAAAAAAAAATTAGAAAGGGACGGGCCGGCGTTGCGCGCCTTCCCGTAGCTGCCGCCGTTGCAGGACAAGTGCGTAACTGGTGTGTTTGGGCTCCTTTACTTTGACTCCATTATGAGTGAACTGGTCCCCTGGTGCCGTTCTGCCATGGCATTTCATTTGTACAGATTGCTTTCAGCCTTAGTGCCTACACTATGGCTGCTCCACTATATAGTCTTAAAAGGTTTCCCTAAGTACCTTCTGCAATACGAGTTGTCTCTTCGGCTGTCTGCGTTCCTCGTCTCCCTCCCTTCCTCCATCCTTCAGGTACCGTGTTTTGGAGTGGAAGCGCCAGCACATGGGATGGTGCGTCAAGCAGAACCGGAGCCGGGCAGCGCTGCTGCACCTCCGCGGGAGGGCCGGCGGCTCAGCATCGCGCCGTCCATCTTCGCTTGGAACCTGGGCCTCGCCGCACCATCCCTCCAGTGCAAAGCAATTAAAGAAAAAGAGGTAAATGCTTGCAAATGCATCAGTTTAGGCTGCTGAGGGCATTATTCCAAGCCAGGAGCATAGACCCTGAGCTTTTGTTCTGGTGATAAAGGGGATATGTTATCTCTATTCCAGCCCCGCGCTGTATAATGCGCCGATGAAAAGCAAGTTTCTCTGCCTACTGAATAAGGATCATTGTCTCGGGGATAATGAGCCTCCACTCCCTTTTGGCTCTCTCTGAAAGACCACAGCACTGGCGAAGAAACAGTGCCGCGGGTCCGCCAAGTGTCTGCTGAATGCAGTGGTGACAGGCGCGATTTTCACAGTTATCATTAAAGGGCATGTGAGTGGTTTTGTGCGCCATGTTATACTGTATCAACCCACGATAAACAAGCAACTGGCTACAGGACTGCAACCTCCTACCATCCACCCTTTGCCATAATGCTATTGTGTTTGCTTGATTAGATTTTTCCCTCCCCTCCCTGCACAAGTCAAGAAAAGAAAGAAAATAAAAATGTTATATTATACATACAAATAAAAACAGAGCAAAAAAGCAGATTATAGTTGGGTACCGGTATGCCGATTTATTTTGCACAATTGGGATAAGCAAGGCTTTTATTAACAAGATAAGGAAAGTCACGATAGCACAAAACTAAGCAGGTGCTCAAATCACAGTAGGAGAGTCTGGAGAACTCTGGCCAAAACTCCAGGTGAAATCCAGTGAAGTTGTAGTGTCTTTGAAAATTTGGCATCTCTCTTTACCTGCTTAAGTATGAATCTAAGTACTTTTATTTAGTGTTATCTGTGTTTGGGAAGCTCAGACCTAACTGCTGACTAGTCACATTCAGTAAAAATAAGGAACCAATAAAGGATGTTTTATCATGATCACTTTCAAGACGTATTTCCGTGAGCAAAAAGAAAAATCATTGGTTTTATGCGAGAAAACCTCTCAGATTTGAAATAGAAAGTGTGACCTGAAAGACTGCAGTAAGACCCCCACGGTGCCAGGCAGGAGGCGGGAAACAAGGTGAACACCTCATTTCGGGTGATGGCTCTCTGGACGTGCCCAACAGAGAAAATATTGGAAACACTTGAAAAAGATACAGTCAAAGAAAGCAAGAGCAGTACTGATTTCTGTGGGGACCATAAGCCCAGATGATGCTAGGGATTTGCCGGGGTCCGGTGGCCCGCAGGGGCTCATTGGTGGCCATCCCCAGGGGTGCACAACCCGCTGGGCATAAACCAACCTACGTGTATTCCCTGACTTACTGTGGAGTTTGGGGTGACCAGTTTGGGGTTACCTTAGCCATCCTATTTCTCCTTTGAGGCTAGATGCTCAGCATTTTTTTGCAAATCGGGCCTCTTTGAAATATCCCCTTTCTCCCGTCGTCAGGAATGCAAACAAATGGCAACAAATAGGCGAAAAGCCAAAGAGAGCAAGATTTAAACCAAATGGGTCTACTTTACAACCAGCTCTGAGTGTGACTGGCTTGACTTGGAGTGGAAACACCTCTGAGGCAAATGGCGATACTTAATGCGAGGAGCCGAAAGAAACATTGCCACAAGGATGCCTCTTCCAGCCATTCCTAGATGCAGAAAAAAGCACAATACTCCCTGCGTCGCCCACCAGGAATGATTGCTCATGTAGGATGCATTATTTGATACCTGTTATTTACTAACGCAGTTGAACTAAAGACCTAGACACTACTGGACCCAGTTCACGAATATTTATCGCACCAAATCCAATCTATAATATAGTGTCAGCCTTGTACCAAAGCAGGAGACAGTAGTATTTATGATTATTAGTACAATATTGAATCATCCTGAACCAATTACTGGTCCAATTACTGTGTCATTATTATCTTCTGAATAGGGCTTGATTTGTCTGTGATAAATATGATGCAATTAAACTACCTTTTTACATAATAAAACACTGCAGGTGTTTATTCTTAAGGGTTTACGGATACCAACAACCAATAGATTTAATTAAAAAAATCCTTGAAATAAATGTGAATTTCATTAAATTGTTCTAGCACTGGTGAATATTTTAAGACTATCTACCGAAAGATTCTCTCTCTCTATAATCTGTCTTAAAAGCTATGCTAAGTGCACAAAAACAATGACTTCAGCTTTTTAATGTTTCAATAATTAATAACATTTCTTTAAAGAATGTGTAATTGGTCTGTAATAGTATAACTTAAGAAACAAAAAAGTTATGTGGGTCAAATTGCTATTACTGTTGTGTCAGTGTGAGGAATAAATGTATGCTGGCTTAACGAAAAATCTTATTAAATTCAAATTTTCTGCTCAATAATTTTAAATTTAATCTTACATTTTTTGCACTACAGCCATAAACATAATATTGACTTAACTCCAGTTTGGTACTAGCAATAGATACAGAACTACATTGTGCTGGCTTTATGTTATAAAAAGAAAAGATCATTAATGTGAAACCCTACCTGGAATTATTTTGTCTCTCAATACTGTGGATAAATAGCTATAGTTTTAGCTATAAACCAGCCTAAGTCAATACAGTACAAATGTGTATGAAACCCATTGCTGGGCTGGTTTATGCTGGTTTTCAGAGGGGTGAATTCCCTTCCCCTGTTGTGCAGGGTCCAAACGAACGGTGATGCCAGTGTTGTCTTTCTCCATCCTCCCTCGCACAGCTGATTCAGGGCTCTCTCGTCAGTGTTGGGTATATGTTGGATACGTTGGGTTTGTCTTTTCTTTTTTCTACGTGGATTGCAGTAACGTACGATGCCAGGAGAATTAGCAGAGCCTCTGGAAACAGGCCAGATGTTTGGTACTGGAAGTTTTCTTGTGTTGGGG
Source organism: Buteo buteo (assembly GCF_964188355.1). Taxonomy (NCBI): domain Eukaryota; kingdom Metazoa; phylum Chordata; class Aves; order Accipitriformes; family Accipitridae; genus Buteo; species Buteo buteo. The sequence goes on from NC_134175.1 coordinate 50,467,548, forward strand.
CAGAAAAGGCTCAAGGTTTCTTTTAACAGCACATCCAGCTAAATCCAGGACGGAAAGGAGCTTGTAATCCAGTTTCACGGACCTGGTTAGGGAGGGACGAAGCAGAGTTAGGCAGGAGCTCCAGAGCCACGGTGATGCTGACCCTCACCAAGGTGGGCTCATGGACCAAAAACCGGTTCCGCAGCAGTGAAGTTCCCAGGGCTCCAGGCTCACGCACTGCTCCAAAATAAAGCATGCACTTGCAGAGGATTTACTTTTATATCTAAATCATGTTTGATCATTATCAGCTAGATACTTTTACGTACACTTTCAGATATCTCTATCCGAGCTGCAGCAGCAGGGCAGGACATGTACCCCAACTGCCCACCCCGCACCCGTGGAACGTGTCTCTGCACCCCAGCTTCACCCCTTCCCTCCCATCCATCTTCCCTGCAGCGTGGGGAAGGCTGAATGATGAAATGAAGCTTTTGCAAAAGGTTTATTAAGCAAGACATAAGGTCAGGCTTTTAGTTGCAAGGCTGGAAACGAAAGGTTACAAGCAAAACAAATATAAACACAATCCCAGTCTAAGCTTAAACAACTGGATTCCTTTTCAGTTGCTTAGTCCCGTTTCTCAGATCCTGAAGACAAACTGCAGCTGTCGGGATTTGAAGCATCCTAACTTCTGCCCTAAATCCTGATGGCAGGAGCTGGCAGCCTGGCTTCCCTCCTCCTCCTCCTCTTCTGACCATAGCTCTCGGGGCATGTTCACACTCTTTTGGTCTGTGACAAGGCCTATATTTTTGTGAAGCGACCCTGCTGTAGACCCAGCACATAGGCAACGTGTCTTTCCTTCTCCTCCCCGTCACGTCCTTGGTTTGCTTTGCTGCTTTCCCCCAGTACCAAAGCAGATCCGGGTGCTCCCACCTTGGCTTTGAGATGCTCATGAAGGCGTTGGGGGATGCTGATGCCTTCGGTCCCACTTCTATTCCTCGTTCCCATCTCAGAGGTTGCCCACTGACTGTCCTCACCCATCCTTGCTTCCTAACATCCAGGCATGGAGTAACTCCCACAGCCTCATGCTTGCTGAGTAGGACCCAACCAGAGGTACTAGCACCATGAAGCACTGCACTGCTGTTCCCCTCAGGGTTTTTGGCACCAAAAACCGGGAGAAAGGATGAAGTTTAATAACATTTTCGACTTGTTTGCAAACTAAAATCAAGACTGATTAGGCCAGAAACTTCTGATGATAGGAGCGATTAAATAGCCAAGGTCAGCTTTGTGCCTAGTGTACATGGGGGATGTTGCACTCTCTTTGATGATGGTGCTCTGATTTATATTAGTCGCGGCCCTACACTGAAGCATGGATCAATAAACACTGAAACAGAAACACATTGAGAAGAAGAGCTAAATTATGGGGAAAAAAAAAAAAAAAAATACCCCCCCCCAACGAAATGACAATCTAATGGAAGCATCCTGGATAGCTAATTCTGATAATTATTTCAAAGCAGCTGACACATTTGGGTTTCCACTGTAGTCTCTGTGCCTTCAGGTCGGGGGACCTGTATCGGCATTCAGTATCAGTTTCTGAGGACTTTATCCTGAGGTGCGTTGTGTCTGCCATACAGCACCAGGTAGCATAGCAGATCTCAAAGAAAAAGGTATTAATGGATGGATAATTGCCCACCTTGTAAAAATTTACTAGGAACCTGATACTTTTATCATTTGTCACAACTCCACGGTGTAATAATGTAGGAAGTATCATTGGTGCTATAAAAAAGTGATGGTGCAAATTACCCTTCTCTTTTGCTGAATGGTGCTAAATAGCAGGGAGTTCCCATTTTTTTATTGCCAGAATTTCAATAATTGTAGATGTACACTTGCAGGGATCAATTGATAATTTGGAACATAGGCCATCAATATTTCATTTTCTCTATATTTTTAAATGAAGGAAAGAAGCCCAATTTCACAGTGGTAAGATTAAAAAAAAATCTCATTTTGTTTTCCTGTCTACTGTTAAGGAAGAAAGCTCATTTCTTGCAGCATAAAGGCATATTAATGAATGCAAAAAGCATTTTCCATATTGCAGAATAAAATTTACTGTTCCAACCAAAGATATTTTATATAAATTAAGAGTTTGTTTAAAAAAATCGAAAATGGGAACTCAATTCTAGACAATGCTTAATTTAAACTAAGTGTTAAAATAAAAGCAGTAACACTGAGAATAAATTAATGAACTACAATTAACTATATTTACAGTAAGTGGTTTGGTTGGAAACACCTATTCCTTACACTGATAAAATAAAACCTGCATTCTGCAAAAGCTGAAATAAGTTAAATGAAGATGCTTTTAACAAGGTTATTACTTAAGCAGTGACAGGTTTACAGATTTTAGCACCATTGGGTTTTCACAGGAGCTACAGCAAGTGCTAAAATAACACACACCTTCAGGTTCATTAAATTCACCAGTGTGATGAAATAACTGATATTTTTCTATATTACTATAGTGCCTCAAAGAACTGACTATAAATAAGATACACTAATAACAACTGTTTGCAGTGCTAAAACAATAAAATAATTCTTCCAGGCTTATATGCAAAGGAAGAAAGAAATGTAAGGCAGACTCTTAGCATAGTTATATCTGGTGGCTTTTATTCTACTGGTACCATGCCTTCAGCCATTTGCTTATCACAGAAATGCCCTATAAAATGTTTTATCGTTCATTGTGGCAGGAAGAAACTTGTTTAAAAGCTACGTGAAGAGGGGGGTCCTGTCCCGAAATACTCACTTTCTAATCTGGTGTTTATCGAAGCATTTCTGAAGACCAGCTTATGCAAAGAACTGATTTTTAAAAAGGAGCGTTTCAGATGATAGTCAATCCCACATTATAGTCTGTTTTGGAAAGAACCAATGCTGAAAAAAGCAGATTTCTAATAAATCAATGGCGTATGGCCTTTGGAGACCTGGGAGACATATGGACAGTAATAGAGTATCTCAGGTTGTTTTGTGAACGATTCCATCTGGATGAAGGCTCGGTGTTATTCGCAGCCTCCTTCTCCCCTAAAACACCTTCAATCTTACCCGCAGCCCCTATCTCAAATGTCAGACCACCTGGGATCCGCAGCTGTCGGGCTGAAAGCGGAGCTGCCGGGGCAGTCCCGCTGCCGTTGGGTGAAAATCGAGGGAGTTTGGGCTGCTGGGTTCGCCCTGGCTTTGGTACTTAGTGCTTCATTCCCGTCTATGTAAATATATATTTTTTATATATATATATTTTAGATAGATGTGTGTGTATGCGCACACGTGCGTGCAAACATATCTATGCATACCTAAAGAGCTGGAATAAGTATTTCTAGTGCCTGGTTTTGGGGGACTTGGGTCTCCCCATGCCAATGCAGGGGTAAAGCAGGAGTCACTCCCCTGCAGTCAGAGGGTGCAAACCCCAGGTCAATGGGGATAATCAACCCCAGGTTGTCACAGGCTGGCTTAAATTTTGCAACGCTCTATCTTTCCTCTGGATGATTTGCAATTTTGCTCTCTCATAGAAGTAAACTGGGTTTCAGCAATATGTGTAGTACCAAAGCATGCTTACACCGATTGAAAGATTTCTTTTCAGAGATTATAAGCGAGGGTTGGGCGATAGTAATTGTCCTGCAAGGTACGAAACGCAGCCACAGGGTTTGATCTATCCCACCTCAAACCTGGTGCGTTGCACGGGGAGTCTGAAAGCACAGGGCAGGAAAGCAGTAAAATTGCCAACCGCTTGCTCCCTCGTGCGATGGGCATTTTGGAGGATGAGTCCCATCCATCCATATTTCCCAGTGCTCTAACGCAGAAGGTGCGTTAAGCCTCTCTCATCTGAGCTCCTCACAGCACCCAGTACCTAAAATTACAAGGAGAAAAACTCCCATGTAAGTCCAGCTTGAGGATGTTCTACCAGGGGCTCCATCCTTTCTCGCCAACCCAAACGAATTCATTGCGTTTGAAGACCGTCTGCTATCATCAAAAAAAACCCCCACCCAAATATCTGGAAGCTACTGGTTTGGCTCACAGAAGAGGAATGAGTTTGCAGCCTGCCATGCTCCGGAGGCACCGCTGAGGGAAGGAACTGCTGGATGCACATCTCAGATAAGCGGGACACGAACAGCGCATTGCACCTGGGCAAAAATCTTTTAATTTCTCCACATACTTCATAAGCCCCTTGTAACATCACTCTGAGAAGAACAATATGACCATTTTATTGGTGAATAAACAGAGTCGCAGCGATATTAAATGACTTCTTTGGCCTTAGGCACAAAATGGCTGCGACTGGCCCGTAAATGAAAAAGATGATTTTCATTAGAAGTTCTTGATCTCAGGCGTTCCCCTCCCACCTTGATTTTACACAGCCTGCACTTACTGATCTTTTGAGGAAAACGTTGGAGTTATTAATTTATTTAGATTTTTTGTAAACTGTGGGAAACTTGGGGAGTGAGTTGGTTTTGAGTGCCTGGTGGTTGTTAATAATTCATGCTTCATGTGAAAAGAAAATTGATCAGAAGCATCCTGGAGAGACCAATCCATGCTGCCTCTGTGATCAGCTGAGACACAAACTAAATACGAGGCAAGAACTGAAAGATATTGCTGAGAAAAACTGCACAGACCCGTCACAAACCAAGCGGCGTGGCTGGCGAGGAGTGTTAAAGGGAAGAGCTGCACGGCGTCCTTTGAAGCCTGGTCATGGAGACAAGGATGTGGGAAAAGATCCTGCAGCGAAAAGTGGTCAAAAGTTCTTACAAGGAGGACGAGAGCAGCTCCGTTTCCTGAAGGCAGCACTCCAGATCAAACAGTCCTTTGTGGAAATGTTCAAAAAAAAAACCAAAAAAAACCCCCAACAAACCCTCATCCTGGGATGAGGATGAGCTCCAGCACCTGGGGCTGGATGGGAGGTCAAAGGAGGAGCACTGGGGGATGTCTGTAGATGCTGAGGCTGAGGCTGTTCCGGAGCTGATGAGCTGGACCTGTTCTGTCAAATGTAAGAGTTTATATTTTCTGCTAAAAAAAAATGTTCAGAAATGATTCCCAAACGGAATTTGGGAAGTGTTTGCTGAGCTTGAATTTCATCCTGGATCCATTGATTCATCCTTTGTTTCTCTGTGCTGTTCTTCTGTTTAAAGTAACTTCTCTTACATTAGAAATCACACGTATCTGACCCAGAAAGACAAGAATTTCACAGTCTCTAAGGAAATGTGCTGAGGGAAGGTTTTCTGGAGCCTAAACCTTCACTCTGCTTTTCAGCTGGGAATGGGGCCTCCTGTCCATGTGCTCACCCCAGAGGGAGCCCGGGAGGAGGATGAAGGACTGGTGTGAAGGAGGATGTGCAGAGGTCGCTGCAGGCACCTGCCATTTCTGGAAGAGTTTCTGTTTTGAGACATGTGCTCCGTTTGGATAGGTAAGCCATCATGTCCTGGTAGAATTTTTTTCTTAGATTTTTTTTCTACGTATTTTAATTGCTACACATGAATAAGCACATAAATTAATGCTAGATGTACTTCTTGTCTGTGTAAGCGTGAGCTCTATAGATATATGCATGTACATATTTATGTGTAGTTATCAGTCTTGGTATCCTACTTGTTAAGGTAGTTGTGTTATCTAAATTCTGTCATGCTTGGTTCAGGACAGATTCATTAACTGTTCTTATTACCCTGGCATCTGAGCATCTACTTCATTGAGGTAAATCCAGAATGAATCCCTTAATTTCCCATGTTCTTTCACCATTCTTGCTTGGAAATAATGAGAGTTGCTTATACTCAAAGAAAAATGAGATCTCTGACACTGAAGAATAGATAATTATTATGGCATACTGAGGCAGAATTATTGAATTAGTATGCTTGTACAAATTAATTTCTATATCTTGGCATAAGAACTGATGCTGACCATATTCCATGAATACTGCTATTATCATCTTTAGTATTTTATGTATAGAGATATTTTATATGTATATATGCTTCCAGCATATCAGTCCATCTGAGGGAGGACCTCTCTCATAGTATCAGGCTGCATGTTGCTCTCCTCCATAGCCAGGAAAGGAAGGAGCTATGGATACTCCGAATACCAATCTCTCTATTTATTTATGCATCCAAATTAATAAAAGGAAAAAAAATCCTTTGTAATAATGTTCCCCTATACATTACTGAGCGGCTGAACATCATGAGCTGTTTGACAGCCTTCATGATAGATGTAAGGGAGATGTCATTAGACTACATTGTGTATAGTTTGTTTGCTTCTTAATATCGCTCCTATCTTTGTGGTGTCTGGGTACTGTAATTTATCCAACCTAGTTTTTCTTACCCTACCATGTGGATGGTTTTAAATAGTGGACCACAACACACAAAAACTAGGCCAAAAATGCATTTAAATTTCCTTATCTCAAGGGAGAAGTCCACTGGCATCCTGAATCAAATATCCCCTGGTGTTATCGAGTAGTCTTCACCTATCTGGGGAGAGCACTTTCCCTCTGCCCAAGTACTGGATTCACTCCAGAGACCAATTTTCCTCTGCATTGAGCGGGAGCACATCTTTTAGGACATGGCAATGCCAAGCAGACCGCTGTCTGTGAGATCAGGGCGAGTCCCATGATGGCACATCGTGGTCCAAAAACTTTACTGCTCTGGTCCATAATATGCAATGGCTTGGCATAAAACAAGTCAGCTGTTTACACCCTACAAGCCCTATACGCTAACCATGAAAAACCATTTTGCTTTTAACCCACCTGCGTGAAGCACTGATGTGGGTCGCTGCATCGCGTGTTTGTCTCGGTCCCTGAGATGTGGGACCACGAGGAGCAAACGCAGCCTGGGTGCAAGTGACTCGTCAGAGCAATAAACGGCTGCCACGGTTTGTCGGTCCTTGGCCGGTCCGTTGAGATGCTAGACAGGGTGCCAAGCTTAAAGCTGTTTCTAATGATTTGCCACTTTGCTGCTGAAAACTGAAGTAGGAGCGGGAACGTGTCTGCTTTGGCCAACCAGTAATCAGTGCTTGAAGGCTATAAGCACCAAAGTACGTTTTGGCCACTGTCGATTCATTTTCTGTAAATTCCAAGGAGTATTTCTTTTTTTTTTTTTTTTTTTTCCTTGCAGATTCAGTGCTTTCTGTAGCTTTTGCAGAGTGCCATGCCCACAGGCTGGTTTAGCAAAGGCCACTGCTCTGCGTCACTCTCCCATGGAGCCCACATGAAAGGCAGGAGTCTGGGCAGAAGCAGAGCCAAGGTTTGTAAAGTATTGCTCTTTTACAACGCCGGGGAGCTAGGGCTGCTGGCCTTTTCAGGCACCTTTAAATTGTGCATCATTGAATCCTGGAAAAACATGTAGAGATCTTCTCCATTCCCAGGTTTGAATTGTTTCTGTGAAGGTTTATCCTATCTCCATACACCCAACGCTGAAATATCCCTCAGGAAGGGAACCCTGGTTGAGAGTCTGGCGGTCTCTGCGGTGGTTTTGCACAAGTTGTCTAGAAAGGAGACAAAGTTCCACGGGTGAGGATTTGTGGGATGAAGGTCTGAGTAAGAAGAACGGTACTTTCCGCTGCATTACTCTGCCTCGCAGTTCAGCTGGGAGCTTTCTCACATCTCATAAGCTGCTTCGAGCCTGTGCAGTTTGCAAAATGGAAAAAGGAATTGAAGAAGCAAAAATAAATATTAAAGCACGTAAGAATTAAATATCACCTATTCAAATAGCAATTATGCCGTTGAAAACAAGATCACCACACCTGTACAAGAAAAGACAAGCAAGCCCAAAACATCTGTTTGGATCCACCTGCCAAGCACCTGTTTCGCTGTTTCAATGCCATTTGATTGCTGGAGATGTAGAGGCTCTTGTGAGGTAATGAGTGATTTTACATTATGCATGATTGAAAACAGGTGTTCTAATGCTGTACAATTCTATGCATGAATAATTCAGTTTGTTTAGAGCAAGATCTTTAAAAGAAGTACGGTCTTTATTTTTTTATAAATATTAAGGTTATTCTCTGCAACGTATGGTGGCTGGTCTTTTCAGCAGGCTCACTGATGACCATTTTTGTATAATTTCATGGGTAGGAAATAACACTGTGAAAGGTAAAAAAAATAATTATACCTAAAGCACATAAGCAATGAAATTGAAAGGTTTCTTTAGTAAGGAGGGGGAAAAAAACCTGTCACTGTTTTAAGGGAGAAAGCCAGATGACTTTTGGCAAAGCCTGCTTCTCAACATTAACAAAACAGCCCAAGAGTTTAATTATATGGAGGGGTGAATGTGCCTCAGGGATAAGTAAGAGCTAGTCCATCTCTTGGTCTGAATTCCAGCTGAGTCTGAAAATGTTTAAGAATTTGGGTTGTTTTTTTCTCTCTCTTTTCCCACATGATTATGAAAAGCTTTCTTGCATAGTTGCATGCTTTGTGCTGGTGGAAGATGCTACAGACTCAGGTCTTTATCCGCAGACCAGTTCCCGCGTTGGGAACTGCGGTATAAATCAGCCCACGCTCCTCACCACGGAGAATTCAGTGGCTGCTTAGCATCGTCTCCCAAAGATGAGGAAGATGTGGCAGTCCAAACTGAGAGATGCAGCTAAGCTTGTGGCATCCCCTCTGCTTCTTCCCAAGGTAAGCAACAGAGCTGGCATGGCCACATGGCTTCAGCCAGGAGAGTTTTGAGTCGGGGTGAGAAGAGCTAAGCAGCCAAAGGTTTTCCTGCCACCGTGTATATCTGCTCTCTCCTTGCTTCCTCAGCTAGGGCTGTAATTTAGTTTAGTAACAAGGTTTGTAATTAGTGTCAGTTGTAGTGTTGGGTTTTATTATGGGAATCTTCCACTGGGAGCAGCGCTGAGATCTCCCGTGCATTTCCCAGGGAAGGTCTGTCTCGTTGGCCAGTTCCCCAACTTCCATTGCAGTCGCTCCAGCAGCTTCAGGGGTCCACAGCTGATGTGATGCCTGGCTTTTAATAAAGAGCTCAGAGTGCTGCTAGAGGGTAGTTCATACCTGGAGGGACAGGTCCTGCGCCTGCCAGGACAGGCAAGGTTCAAAAGGAGATGAAGAGGATGCCAGCCCTGCCAAGATATTGTGGTGGACACTGTGAAATCTTGGGGAGGGTTAAGAGAGTGGAGAATGTGAGAGTGAACAGAAGCTTTCAGATCTTCCAAATGGTCAAGTCCTGGCCATTGCTGTTGATGAGACAATGAAGCGGGAAAAGAGCAAAAGAGAAGAAAAAGAATGAAATTACTGATTTAAAAGGAAAAATGAACAAAGAGAAGAGGCTGAAGGCAACTACTAAAGCATGCTGCAGTGCCCTGTGCTAATTAAAAAATGCACCATGGTGCTAGAACACCAATATTTAGAGCTGCTGATGTATAATCCGAACAGGTTTGGATCCAGTGGCTGTAGCGGTTGGTGGAATAAGCTTCAACGTGTTGTGTGGGGCAGGCAATAGGAGGAGGAAAATTCAAGAATCCGAAATAGCCACGTGTGACCCAGGACCTCACTGGGTAAACGGGGGTAGCTCAAACTCTGTGGCCCACACTACTCAGTAGACACCAGGTCAGGGTTCCTGCAGGACTTAAAAGCAATGAGTCTGTGACCAAACCTGGCTGAGCACGCAGACACTTAGGGGTTTAACTGAAGTGGATCTGTAATCTTTCAGTATTTTATATACAGTAAGTTACAGGAGACTCTAAATTAGAGTTTATAATATCCTATCCATTGAGCCACCGACAAAGTATCTAAGGTAATCTGACCTGCTTCACGGACCATGAGAAATATCCTCATGTAAAGTGAAAAAGATGAATTACAGCGTTTTACAGAGACATAGGGGAATTTGTTTCAACTCAGATCTTAGGTTAATTCCCACGACAGGTGAAAAAATGTTTCACCAGGCTTTACTCAAATGAAGTTGGGGAGGTTTAATAGATGCAGCCCTACAGGCCAAGGGATAAATTCTGCTCCCTTGAATACATTGGAGTCAATGCCCATGCCACCAACGACGTGGGTAGTAAACAAAGTGAAGGAAATAAGGGAAGAGGTCTCTGAGGGAAAACAAGCAGCAAGGAGAAAATACTGTAAAATGTCTGAAGTGTGGGGAAAAGAGGAATACATCCTGGTACTCTGAGTCTCTGCAACAAGGAAAGCATTTTCTTTTCACTGGGAGTTGTCGTTCTTCCCTGTCATAAGAAGAAAATAAATGAAATCTCATAATTATAGCATGCTGGATAGGGGGCAAAAATGAAAAAGGATGATGTGGCATCTCTTGGAGATGCTGCTACCTGGCCTCTTGAGGGGTTATCTATCTGTCCTGGTGCAGATGATGGAAACTCACACTTCCCACCGAGGAGCCGGGAGAAAGGCAGCACATTTCTGCTCCTCCCTGACTCCTTCCCATTAGTTCATAACCCATCACAGCAACTGAAGGCTTCCTTCAGGTTGGTGGAAGAATTTCCTACAGAACTACAACTCTCTTTTTTTCTTCTTTTTCTCTTTCCCAGTAACAGCTGTTTTATAAAACTCCTTATCTGATAGTTTTAAATTTATGTTAGGGGTTACTTTCTGTTTTACACTTTAAGTCCAGCACATGACTCTCCCAGAGACATATTCTTCTCTTACCGCTGCAGAGCCCTCTCAGTACCGGTGAGAGAAGGTCCCAGTAGCTCCTCTACCATTTTTCTAATTATTTCCATTCCCTTTCTAGGTACCATGCTCGTTCTTGCAGGTGAATCCCACGATGAGAAAGTGTGCGCCTTGGTCATGTTACATTGGGTATTGATCTGTGGGCCAGGTCAGGTGCCTGCAGACAGGAGAGAAAGTTTGGCTTTCTACCTTCATTCCTGTGTGTCACACCTTTCCTGCACAGTGTTAGAAGGAAATGGAGTTTTCCAGAAAAATAGCCTCAAGAAAATCTTTAGAGTTTCTCATTTGCAAGCATACCTGTGTGATCCAGGACCTTTAGGAGCTTTCCAGATGAGGCACTGGAAAGATGAACGTGGAGCTCTCTGATATCTATGTTGTGTATGAAAATACCTGGTTTCTGAAACCTTTCGAGGGACCCAGATGGAAGTTGTTCCATAAATCAAAAGTATGTATTTACCTTTTTATATATATACCTCCTGTGAGTCATTAGGTAACTGTTCCCTGTCATCTTTACCCTCCAACTTATTTGTCTTTGGTTTCCTTTCAAGAATTAACCAGGATCTGATGAACTTACAGGAAATTTTCCATTTTGACTGGGAGATGTAATTCCCTGATATCCCTGTTACTACAGCGGAGGGGACATAACAAGGTACTTTCTTTAGGTACCAGTAGTCCCGTTTCCTAAACCAGTAGTGCACTCCTTATTCGCAGTTATAATCGTGTTGAAACTGTCAAGTGTTGTTTCCACCTCTTCAATTTTGTTCCCGAACGAAATGCTTCGCTTCTTTGTATGCAGAGGCTGCTGCGGCCTGGATCTCATCTTGTCTTCTAGTAACATCTTCCAGATTTGTTTTAAACTGATTAGACACTGCTGAAGAATCAGCTTCTCTCCCCCGGACAGTACAAAGCCAAGTGTTGACAGAGCTGGCTCCCGGCCATCAGCTACGTGATGACGCAGCATCGCATCTTTTGACAGCCCCGATTTCGTTTGGGGCACTCTGAAACGTTCACACACCCTGACGAATTAAAACAAAATAAATTACAGGGTGACAGGAGGCTGCAATTAAAAAAGAAGCGTCAGCTTGACCAGAGAGTTGCTTTAATTAAAGGACTTATTCTATACACTGGAGCAAAGAATCTGAAAGTTATTTCTGCCCTTCTCATGTGGCTGCATTTTCCCTCTGAATTTTGATTTTGAAAAACAGAAAATGATCCTTTTTATTGGGCTACTGAGAGAAATTGTGGGGAATGAGCTGAGTGAATTTAAAATTCTCTCAGTAGGAGTAGGAAACGGGGGAAATGCTTGTCCTTCCATAACTGAATAGCTTCCAGTGCAGTTTAGGCACAGGGACACTGGTTTCTGGTATCCACCTCAGCACAGGGGTGCATTTAAGTCACAAGGATCACATGTATTGCTCCCACCTAGATTCTTTGCTGGGTGGACCTCATCCTCTCTTTAAGCGAGAGGAGGAAATACAGAAGGTCACAATGCCAAACACTATTTCTGAGGTTCTTTTGTCCCTAAAGTTTAATAAAGCTCATTAAGAAATACAGTGAAATGAAGCAAAGTTAGCTCTAGTATGTGGGTCTTCCCATCACAGTATCCTAAGAGATGTCCTGTGGTTTGACACATAATTAATATGTTTATTTATCTTAGCTTGCCTTTTTTTTTTTTAACAGCCATCACCATAATAGCCAAATATAAACATTTCATCCTGTTTCATAAAAAGCCTATGGTCCATTTTATTGTAAAACTGTTACTTTCCCAGCTCCCACCAGTGACACGGAGTAGATGCCTGAAAAAAAAAAACAAAAACAAAACTCCAAAATTTTCTCACCACTTTTGCTTGAAGCTGCGTTATGTTTACAAACTTGTGGAAAATGTGCCTGTTTTACCTCCTTTGAGTGTCATGGGAACACGAACTGAGGTCTGATCTGGTAGCACTGCTCGGTGCTGCCTGGTGCTTCTCGGGGGTCCCATAATCCACCCACGAGGTTGTTTCAGTGCATGGCGTAAAGTTACATGTTGTTTGCCAGCGTCCAAGATCCCAAACATGTGGACAATCAGGCTGGCTCAAGTATTAAAAGCTGACAGTTTTTCAGACAAACATAACTAATATTTTTGTTATTTGTTCATGTTAAAACATTAAAATGTCCTCATTACTCTAAATTACATCTTCTTTAACTTATGGGATGCTCAAGGAATATTTATAAGGATTATTGGCTTTAGCTTATGCTGTTTGTAACTCATTTTTTATAGACTTGACTGGTCAGGTAATTTCCACAGTATTGTTTTTGGCTCCTTAACTGGATCCCATTCAAGTTTACAAAGTGCTTCTATGGAGATAATGGAGCACATTCCAGCATCCTGTGAAATGTCAGCTACATATCTAGTGTTAGATGTATAGTGATAACCTGGGTAGAGCTGCCAGATGCTGTAATTTTTTGCTTGGGAGAACCAAACACCCTGAAGATACCAAGACAATTCTGCCAAAAGAGGGAAAGAAAAAAGAAAGGGAAAAAAAAAGAAGAATGAGCAAGAGAAAGTGTCCTAAGCACTCCAGTTTGCTGCTCCTGACCCTGATGCTTACAATGCCGTCTTTACCTCTATTTCTTTATAGGAAAAGTAAATGCAATACTATTAATTTACACCAAAGAATGGTAAGTTCATTGATGTCAGTAACAAACTTTCATTGTAAAAACTACTAATTCATTTTTTTAAGGAAATATATAAATCCAATATTAAAAAAAAATGAATACAAATGTAACTCTTATCTGAGTCCAATCAGCTGAGAAAAGCACGATGATAAAATAAGATTTAGCAGAAGTATAAATTGAAAATGGCAAATAATACTTTTTAAAAAGGGGCCTATTGGAATAAGTAGGTCTCAAAGGTATTTGATTTGGAATATATAATCTTCTCCTTTGAGGATATTTGTGAACGTTATTCCTGAATGTTCAGAGGTTTCTCTGCTTTTCATTATCTTTTTTTTTTTTTTTTAACAAGGGCCAGAACTGTATGCATGATTTTCTGTGATACATTCACATGGGAGGTATTCTTGAACTGGCCAAGGACACATCGTTTACAAGAAGGTCCTGTCAAGGATCCAAATGTCTTTGCTGAAGCTTCCATTTTAGATGACCCCACAGAATGTGAGAAAGCTTTCTTTTAGGGGAATGGCATCTTCTGGACAGAGTTATGTCCAGAAAGTCTGCTGTGCTTAACCCGTCACTGAAATGCCCAGTGCAAATGAATTTAAGGGTGGAGGTAGGAATGATGTATTCGTGTTTTCTCAAGAAAGATGCCAGGAGAGGACTCAAGCCCTTGCTCTGATTTTTTCCTATGCACAGAACTACCTCTCTGGTAAATAGGATTTCTGAGAAGATCGGTTGGATGTTTGAGCCCCGCGTCTTGGAGAAATCAGAAGAATTTGGGTCATCTTCCTCTCTTGACTTAAAAATAGCTCCAGTTAATGGCATTTGGAAAGCGTATCTCTTCAAACACGGTCTTCCATTTGTGAAGGGGGCAAAGTTTATAATTTTGGGTGGAAACCATGTGAAAGTTAGCTGGTTCGTCGGGGTTTTGTTTTGACTTTTTTGGATTTGTTCAAACTCCAAAGTCAAAGTGAAACTCGGGGGATGTGAACCCGCTTGAATCAAAACCAAAAAAGTGATGTGCCAGATCTCCCATGAACCAAAAACCACTGGGTTCTCACAGTTCTCATCCAAACAAAAATGCACAAATATAAATCAAATACTGAACCAAATAGCCTCTTTTGGTCCTCGTAGCTTTCATGGAAACAATGCAGAATATTAAAAAGATCTGCTCAGTTTTGCAGCAGCAACTACCAAAATATCCTGTGATCGTTTGATAGCTGGCAGTTAATATCCTGATCTATTCTCTTTAGTCAGTAATCCAATCCTTTCCAGCTAACACTCGACGTTGGCATGCACAGCATAACCCCTTAACATCTTCCTTGGTTGTACAATTTCACAGGGAAGAGTCTGTGTACAAGTCACAGTCTTTTTCATTCTTACTCGAAGAGCCAAGGAGGGAGATGGAGTCGCAATTATATGAAAACTGTAAGCAGTGTGATCAGTACAAAGACAGGACACTGAGCCAGTATATGACAAGCTGGAGGACTGAGAAAATATTTAATGATATTTTTCCCTGTGGTTTACCTTGTTTGAGAACATACCATGGCTCAGAAATGAGAGAAGGAAAAAAAAAAATTTTTTTAAAAATCAATGTTTTGCAGTACCATCACTCATCATGTACCAAACAGTTTCTAAAGCCATAAAAAAGTGCTAGTCATGGAAGAACAGCAAAGGTTTCATTTGTAACTAAGACACACTTGTTTGTAATAACATGTGTGCTTTTAAATGTTGCCAAGTCGCTGAGGCTATCTCTGTTATATACAATCTTTAAATATGTAAGTGTTAAAAAAAACAAGGTAATGTTAAAGAAATGCTAAAAAAAAAGTTTGATCAGATGGTTAAAATCCAGTCAAACCAAAGACAACCTGTTTATGACCTTTCTATGCTAAAAGCTAAAAATGTCATTTTTTTTTCCACAAGATTAATTACCGTCACTTTGGGAGTAGTGAGCTGGACATTATTATATGATGTCAATTAATGATTAAAAAAAAGGTGGTTTGCAAATGTAGCACCATAGTCCCTGGTGCATTACATCATTTCTGAAAGATCTTAGCACGTGATAAGCAAAGAACATTTTAACCTAAAAGTCTGAGTGTTACAACCTCTTTTTTGTTGTAACACCCTATGCACAACCTTTTGGCCTTGAAGTCACTTGCAATAAAATCAAGAAGTCAAAAAGAAAAGGAAAAATAACCTCTTAGAACGAGGAGACACCCTCCTGTTCTACTGTCTAACTGTTAATGCAACGAAATGAGTCACTACCTACGATGGAAAACTTGGTGTTGATCTTAGTACGTGCACTGTTCTCAGCAAGATCCATCATAAAAATCTCCTGCTTGGAGTCATAAGGTTGCTGGGATTCAGGTATTATAAACTGTATAATGCAGTTATCTCTGTGAGAGTGCCTTGAAATTTTCATATGCTGAACAAAATTACTACTGCACTTGCCCAGGCTCTGCTTTCCCAGATGGGGTGACAATGATCATTTACGTGCCTTATTGAATTCTCTGAAATACTTAGAAGGGGTTTTACCTACATTTTATATCTCCTTCCGTTATAACCTTTTTTGCAGCAAGTTTGATTTCTTTGTCAATAACATATATAACCTGATCCATTTTCCTAGGAGCTCTTCTCCGCTTTTAGCATCAGAACACTGTAGAGGTTCCTTTGTAAATGAATGATATGCATTTAAAATACCTTTGTAATAATAAATACCACATGAACATATGTATCAAGCAAAGGATTTCAATTTTGATGACACTTGCTTCTCAAGAACAGACATTCTGGAAGAAAAAAACGTTGCCAGCCCCAAATTGATTGACATTTGTTTACTTAACTCTCTCTTCTTGAAAGTCTGCACACCTATTTCAACCTTGAACAGTTTCCAACTGTGGTATACTGGAACATTTTTTCATTTATTAAGTTCAGTGTTGCCAACCCAAACAAAGAGTAATCAGTGATGATCCAAGCAGACCAAGCTGTCTAGCACCATACAATGTATCTGCATGCTAATTTTCAAATTCCCTCACATTTCCAGAGAACTAATGGGATCATTTTCATTCTGTTACAGCAACTCAACAGTTACTGAATCACCATCTGTGTTTTCGTTAACCTGAATCAGATATGAATTCTGTTATTGCAAGGTAGAGCAGCTTGTTTAATGATTCTTAATCTTTTCTTTAATTAAATCATGCAGCCAACCTGAAAAATCTATCTTAATGCAAATTAGGAGCTTTTTTGGCATTCGCTTACAGTAATGCACTAATAAGGTTAATTTATGAAGGTTCTCTTCCAGTCTGTACAGATGATATTTGTTCGCTGCATATTTTTAGCATATTGTCCCTTTTTGTAATATTTAAAAAAATAATAATAAAAAAAATGGTTATTTTCACTCGCACAAAAGAGGGAGGCTGTGATCTGCTTATTGTTTGTTAGAAAGTTAGAGCACAGAAAATGAAAATCAGTCTTTCCCTTCTGCAAGTACCAGGCTATGAGGATGCAAAGGCACAATTCAAGGGCCTATTGAATTAAAGGGCCTCAGACGAGCACTCTCCTGCCTTTGGCTGCTGGAGAAAATCAGGCCTCTGTTCAGGTAATCATCTTCGAGATATCAGGGGAGATAGAAATGGAGAGTTTCTCTGAAACCTCCTTTTTTTTCCTTTTCTTTTTCCTCATAGGTGTGAATTCATAGTTTAAAGACTAAATAATTCTTGTAAAATAAGCTTGAATACATTTCTCAGTTGCACAATTGCTTCAGCTCTGGGCTCTGATGATCTCAGTCAAGAAAATCTCTGTCTTTGTGAGCATTCCTCCCAACTACAAAATGAGTTGAAATCTGTTCAAGTTGCTGAGTAAAGAGTAAACTTTTTTTTTTTTTAGGCTATTTTTCAACACCCACAAGTAAATGGGGACGGAAACTGTGAATTTCGACACACGGTCTTTGCTATTTAATTAAAATCACAGAGGCTGGCTGGAAAGTTTTCAGCAAAGCGATTTTTGCATCGGGAGACTACAGATTCCTGAAATCAGAGTTCTTTTCATAGAAATTCTCCCGTTCAGACCAGGAACGATTTTTGGTTCAGTTCTAGGAAAGGATTCTTCATCTTAGCTAGAAACTGCAAAAGATCATTCCTCTTTTGCAAGACAAGAGGATTGCTCAACCGCAGCAGCAGCGAGGGCAGGCTCGGGCGAGGGGCAGACCTCGCTCAGCCCCTTCCTCACCCCGCCGTGCCTTGCCCTACCTCCTTTTTTTCCCTTTCTGTCTTTCCAGTTGGACTCACTCCATGGCTGACTCTATTCGCACATCCCAAGACCGAAGCTTTTGCCCAAGGACGAGGGAACTTACCGGAGCTGTGAATTTCTGTGTTTAATTAAAGCAAATAACAGGATGGAACGGCTTCGGGATGGATGATCGAAAGAAACCTTCGTTCGAGTTCCCTGTAGCCGGGGACTGGAAATAATATCTCACGCTATTCGTGCAATGATTCCTGGCTTGTTAAGTATTCTGGAGCGGCTGTTTTTCTCTGGCTTTAGGAATTTTGCTTTGCCCACTTTCACATGGGTTTTTGCATCTGTGGAAATGGGAATGCGAGAGTTTTTCATCTTCCTTTTTTCCCCCCTCAGTTTGGAAAATTGTTTTCCAGCCATTGGTAGTGCTTCCTGTGTAGTACTAACACAGCAAGAATGAAAAGTAATTGTTTTCCTTCCCATTTAATTGTACCTATGTGTTCTTAAGTATATTACATGCTTCGCTTCATGCTTCACTCACTTCTAAAATACGCAGATAAATGAGTATCAGCATACGACTATTTTAATACAAACCTGTGCTCTTGCTCACTGTCTTCTCTAAAAGCTACCTATGTCAAAAAGTAAAAAAAAAAAACAACAAACCAAACCAAAAAAAGCCTCAAAACAACAAAAACCTAAAAGCAAATTTTGGACTCTTTCCTGGGAAAAAAATATAGACAGATCACTTTTTTTCTCCCCCCTTCAATAACACTTAAAAATAGCTGACACACCCCTTGGTTCCTTTTAACAGTGAGAGAAAATGAATATTTGACAGCTTCATCCTAAAAAGCAATATCGGGGCACTCCAGCACTGTCTTCTTGTCTGTTTTCTCTTCGTTTTCATTGTTTTGCCTGTATTTCATGGAAGGGTGACCAATTTCTAGGGGACAGGGCAATACTTGACAGTGACAGTGTTTTCCTTACATCACATTACAGCATTTCTTCAGGTATTAGAGCAGCATGGTGCTCAAGTGACACGAGCTATCAAACTACCTCATGATGAAGGAACTCCATAAAGAACCCCAAGAATCAGAAACTGAGCTTCTGAGTCACGAAGACCTTTGCTGTAAGGCCACCATGAGAAAAACAGGGATGAAGACTGTACTATCCAATGGAGACTTGTCCACCACACAGGAGGAAAGGGAAAGAACATGATCACATTTGACACTAAATATCTTGCTGGGCTAATTGCCACCTCACTAAGCAGAGAAATTAAGGCAGGGAGGGCATTCTCATGATGACAACCTTTACCCAGTAGCAAGCTTTGCATTTTCCCAAGGCTGAAGACAATTTACCCCTGACAAATCCAATCAGTGATATGCAGGCATAACCTCCGGAGATAAGCTCAAATTTTTTAGGATCCACAAGGCAAAAGATGGACTGCAGTAGGTCACTATTAAAATATTTACAATACAGCTTGGCCCATGCTGAAATGGCACAGTTGGCCTGAAGTCGCATCAAGGTCTCCTGGCATTTGCATGTTTCCCCAATGGCTTTGTGCAGTAAAGTGTTAAGTTCTCCTGAGCATTTTATGTATTTAAGGCAGTAACTTTAAAATAAAGAATTGCAACCTTAGAGCAAAGCTGCTATTTTGAGAATTTTAAACTATTATTGACTCCTGTCAGATCAGTTTCTAGACTTATTGACACAAGAAGTAAATATAGACTGAGAGAAAGCGAGGTCAAGTCAATATTTATCTTGCAGATCAATACATTTTGATACTAACCAAAAATTAAGCTCAATAAATGCATATATTATATGCAGCAAGGTTAGGAGAGATCCATTCAGAAAATTTGTCAATTTGAAATTTCCCCATGGAATCCAACCTTTCGGATTCAATTTCCGTTAGAGGGTCTGTCTCTTTAAGGATGCTTGAGTGACAGCAATCACAATCCCCTGTCACCCAATCGGGTTTTCATACAATAGCTGAGTAGCAGCAAAAGAAAAAGGGAATTAAAATGAGGTAAGAAGAAGGTGGTCATGGGAGTTCGGTTATGGTATTGGGAGGAGGCAGGGCAGTTATGGAGGTCGTATGGGGACTAAAGCAAATATGTAATGTGATATATGCACTGTAACATTGTAATGCAAATATGAAGAAAGGATGGAATAATGTGGAGGTAGACTTGCAGGAAAATATGGTACCAGCTTCTAAAAAGAGGGCTCAAGAGTTTTTGAATCGCAGTAAGTGGGATGCAGCGGTGGTGCACGTTATCACGCCTTGGTTCTCAAGTGCCGTTGCAGGTTGGCCGTTGCTCCCGAAGCAGCCTGGCATCGGCATTCCTGAAACTGGAAAATACTCTTTGCAGTTTCCATGAGTCGCCGTACCGCTTGTTTGGATGCACCCCTGTCCTGTCAAACCTGCCCTTTTGCCCTCAGCCTGGCTGTCAAGAGTTGCTGGATGATCTTCTGGTGCTTGGTGGGCTCATGACCAGGCTGCCCACCCCCGAGCGCATCGCCTGGCCCTTTTGGGACATCACGGCTCAGCGTCACAGGATCAGGCCAGCTTTGAAGGCGTAGTATCAGGGCAGAGCACCAGCGGGGACAGAGAAGGGGATCATCTCCGTACGAGACCCAGCAAGCTGGCCACATCCAGCGCTGCCTGTTGCCGGGTGGTGGTATAAGAACTTGTATTTTTTTCTTTGTCCCCCTTGTCCCCGTACCCACAGGGCCACGGCTGCCCCATGCCGAGGCGGGCAGCACGGCAGAGGAGAGGGCTCTGCGCTACACATCGATCGACTCACCTGCCCGGGGCCAGCCGCAATCTGTTCCCGCTCCATCCTTCCGACGCGCTTCCTCTTTGGAGGACATTTTCCTGAACATCTTTTAAGCTAGGAATCTACCCTTTGGGGAAGACACATGCTCTAGCAAAATGAATTTCAAACGTGTGTCAGGATATATGTGAAACATTTCCAAGAGACCGTTCTCTCTTTTTTTTTCTTTTTTTCTTCTTTTTTCTCCTCTTTTTTCTCCTTTTTTCTCCTCTTTTTCCTCCTTTTTTTCTCCTCTTTTTTCTCCTTTTTTTCTCCTTTTTTTATCCTCTTTTTTATCCTCTTTTTTCCTCCTTTTTTCTCCTTTTTTTTCTCCTCTTTTTTTCCTCCTCTTTTTTTTCTCCTTTTTTTTCCTCCTTTTTTTTTTTTCCTTCATTTTTTCTTCCCTCCCCCAAGCTTCCAAGCACAGCGCCGGATGCATTTGCACCCCAGATAACGGCGGTGACCTTACATTTACATAACGCCTCTCACCCCAAAGGATCTCCCAACGCTTTACGAATTTAGCACAAGCTGCTCTCGGCGCTGGGAAATCGCTTCACCTACCGCTGGAGCCCAGCCAGCTCCTGCCGAGAGGAGCACAGCACCTGATTAACAGCGCTCACAACACTACACAACCACTCAGGGCAGGGAGCGGAGAATGCCTTCTCCAAATGAAACTCCGGGAAGAGTTTAGGCAGGCTGAATGTAATTACCCGAACTGGAATTTGGCCAGAGCACTGCAGGTATGGTGGATACTTTCCCTGGAAAAGCTGGGAGCGCATGATCAGAAGGAAAGGGCATAAAAATGATTGAATGTTTCTTGCCTTTTCAGAAAACACTGTTCTTGTCTTGCGGCTCATCTGGAAAAAACACGTTGGTAAAAATAAAACCTATGCAGCTATGCGAAAGCCTTCCTTACAGATAATTTTAAAGTGTATGAAGATGATAAAATGATATACTAATTGGTAAAATATGATTTCATTTGAAATAAAGTGGAGTACCTCACCAAATTTAGCTCCGCAAACGTAGCAAAGTATATTTCTCATCCAGCATAAAAAGGTGTCATTTGTTTGATACCAGTTTGATGAATTATTAATTTTATCACAGCTAAGATGACAGCTAATATTAGAACATTGAATTATTAATTTTCAAATGTGGCAATAAAAAAGCAGAACAAACACAAATTGAGACACATTTTAGGTGTGAGTTGACTTGCTTACATAATCTGTCTGAGAAAACAGAACAGCAGAGACAGAGAGTTAAATCTTGCCAAGCAACTGCTTTTACCTTCAACCTTCAGGTATGATTTTTAGCCCTGCTTTAGAAATGGTATTCCCTGACTACTCTACCGAACTATATTTGTGGGATATTATACACTTTCTGTGTCTGTCAGCCAAAACAAGGTCTCTATGTAATCTTCTTGGCTGTGGATAAAGTTTTGGGGTTACTCAGGCCAAGGAATAATAAGGAAGCATGTGTAACCTGGGTAGAGCAGTCATCTTTTTTTATGATCAGCAGGTTGGAAAATACAAGTTATTTGTAGGGAATACTATTTGGTTCAGTCTTTTGCTCCTCTTCTTTCCTGCTGGTTTTTTCACCACTGCTTGTCGTGTGGCACAGGGTAAATAAGCACTTCAGGGCTTGTTTCCTTAAAACTGTTTCTGTGAGGTTTCAGCCTTAAGAGCCAGCAGAGGATTTATCTGCCTCCACTACTGCCCTACAGGCTAATACTGATTTTCCTGTCAAATGTCTCCTTTGCAAATATTCTTCCTTCCCAACTGTCCAAATGAAGATGGGAGCTCCGAAGTCTTTCTTACTCCATGGCAAAATAGTCAACAAAACACTTCCAAATGTCATACCTCTTGGTTTTTTGAGAAGCTGACACTAGTGCAATGCTGCCCCTGAATGTGAACAAGGGTCTGAAAATGAGCACAACATGTGCACATCAGGGATGCTGACCGGTATAGGTGCATTTTTTTGAGGGCAATATTCCGAGGCAAAAGAAGAGAAACAGCTGTCTGTCCCCAAGCCTCATTGGGAATTAATCCAGCTCAAAGCTGGATTAACTTCTATTTTAAAAAAAAAAAAAAAAAAGCCCACAAACTTGTATTCCACTGCCACATATGGCGATTATTTAGACTACAAATATTAGGCAGGGCTAGCTGGTTGGGTACTAAAGAGAGACTCATTTAAATCACTTATTTTTATCCTGCTGACAAAATGGGGTGGGGGAGAAAAAGCATCTGTCACCCATCTGAGTTTGGCGAGAGACCGTGTTACACTGAGAAGTGCAGGAGGGTGCAAGAACGTTGCTAATGAGTTTCGCCGTCGCGCCGAGCCGCTGACGAAGCCCGGTGGGTGAAGCCCGGGGTGCAGCAGGCCAGCGGTGCACGGGTGGGCTCCGCTCCGGACCCTCCTGCGAGGCACGGGCACAGCTGGCGACGGGAGGGAAAAGTGGAGGTGAGATGGGAAAGGGAGGGATGCTGCACACTGGAGGAAACTTGTTGTCAAACTGGTCTCTTTGCTGATGCCGGTTTGATTGTCGCTGCGCTTGAAGTTAAGCAACTGGTTAAAGTGGGAGGACTCAGACGTGGTGTACAGGTAGCCTTTAAAATACAGCTTGGGAGGGCCAAAATGCATAAAATAAAATTCAGTCCCACTGAGTGAACCTGTTTTGTGCTTGGATGAACGTCGGTTTACCGTGAGTTCATCCGAGAGCCATTGCAGGGACAGGTCCCTTGTAAATATTGAGCTGCTTTGCAGGTACAGTTACTACCTGCAGTACAGCTGTGGTGTGAGGCAAAGATAGCCTCTGCTACAGATGTGTGAATACTCTTGGCAAAATCCAAAACACTGGCTGAAGCTTTTGCTGCAAATACAGACTCCGATCAAGAGGAGAAGGAAGTTTTTATTGATGCTCTCCCAAAGAACAGGGTGTATTCGCCAACGTCCCTCCTGCAGGGAGGTGGTAGAGATGCAGCTCCTTTCACTTTTCCATCCACCTCTGCTTCACTGTGTTAATTGCAAAAAAACCCCACATTTACTTTTCTTTTTTTTTTTTTTTTCATTTCAGTGGGGAATTCAGTGGTCATGCATCTGCCCTGGGAAGAGAAGTGAGCCATGGTTGTGTTTCATTCATTCTTGGTTTACATGTTCATGCACAAGAAACCCTTTTTTTTCCCCCTGCAAAATCAGTAGAGTTTGTAATAAGTAAAAAAATCCAAAATACAGCTGGTCCTATCAGACTGAGTTTCAAGATCTGCCTGCTTGTGCTCAGCTGAAACCCCAGGCAGCTCTGCTCTGGGTTTGTACACTCCGGTGGGCTTTACATTACCCAAAATACCAGTATCTGCCTTAGAGTAACTCTTTCCCTAATGGACCCCAAAATCTTTTTGAGGGTTCTCCTCTCCCTGACCTATCCTAATAGGAAGAGCCGGAAAGAATTAAGAGATAACCCACTCTCGCCACCTTTTAAAGGTGATTCTTAGTATGCGGTTTTGAATTTCTCTGGCTTCACACATTGCTGGTTATGTTGCCTATTATAAAGGATTCAGTAAGACACACTTTCTCCCAGTGGTATTTTGTTTTGACACATCTCAAATGAAAGTACAGCTCATTATTTTATACAGAATTCAAATACGTTGTCACCTGGTTTTCATGCATTAAAATATGATTCGTTTTTGCTGTAGGTATATGAAAAAGCAGAATGAGCCTGTAATAAGCCTATTTAGTAATTTATGTATGTATTTTTGGTCATCCAAAAATGGGGCAAATGTCAGGCTTTGTCTTCTTTTAAAGTGTCTTTGTGTTCAGAATGCAAGTGCTTTCTTGTCTGGTCCTGCTGTATTCTTTATCTTCATGGTTTGGCTCTCAAGAGGCATATTTAAATTGTCATAAATGTAGTAAAACTTTTCAGGAAAAAACACTCAGAGACCCTGTTTATTTGAGTTTGAAAAATATTATTTATCATACCCTGTAAAATATCATGTATCAACCCCCTAGGGACAGGGTAGCCTTTTCAAATCAGTCGTAAGCTGAAACCTTGTACAGGATGCAAATTAGGAGCTTGATTAAAAGAAAACTAGTGTTAAGACTGTTTCTGGTGAAGTTTCTGTAGGCACAGCAGCAATTAATGTGGGGCCAGCTAAGCAAATCTGTTGTGAACATTTTCGCTGTTTCACTTTATGCAATATATAAAAAGAGAATTATATATGCATGAAATTTTGGCCCAGGTGGGTGTGCCAGTCTGTTGAGATTACCTGATCCAGGAGGTGTTTTAAATTATGGAAACCACAAGAGATCAATACTTCTCAAATAATCTCTGGCACACTGAAAAGATTTTTTCAAAAGAATATATTTTTTGCAAGGTTTCAACAGTATCCAATCCACATCTGAAAAAGGAGTCCATTAAAGTTTTTGATTAACCAGAACCAACATTGGAGAGGTGGCCGCTGAGCTGCACGCTTAAATTTCAGTCTTGGAACAGGCTGCAGAGGCTGGATTTAAAGTTCGAATTTTGTTTCATTTGCAGTGGAACGGAAGAGCTGGCAAGCTTAGACACTACCAGTGCTTTGTGGAAGCCGACATATGAATTTGTTCTACAAATGTGCCAGGGACACACTGATCCAACAGTTAGATCACTTCCAGAAGACACAGAGTCAGATCTCTGAGCTTACTTCCAATTCTTTCTTATTACTACCCATTAAAAGAAAAATTCTGCATAAAGCAAACCAGGTAATGAATTACAGCACCAAGTGCTATCCCACCAAGAGCTCTCAGCTTCAAATGTATAAAAATAAATAAACAAATAAATTAAAATATCCCAATCCTTCAAACAAAGAAGGTCACACTCTTCTTATC
This sequence comes from Buteo buteo, assembly GCF_964188355.1. Lineage (NCBI taxonomy): Eukaryota > Metazoa > Chordata > Aves > Accipitriformes > Accipitridae > Buteo > Buteo buteo. The sequence goes on from NC_134175.1 coordinate 50,492,706, forward strand.
GCCTCTGGGGACTTGAGGTTGCAGGTGGGTTTGGGGTTTGTGTGCCTGACTAAGGTGGGAGAGAAGAAACTGGGATGAGCTTTGGTTGCATGAAGGCAGAAAGGAGTGTCCGTGGGAAGGATGGAAGGGACAAGAGGAAGAAAGAGCTGAGTGAGTACGTTAACTTCATCTGATAATGGGTAAGGCAGAGCGTTGTGGTGGGTAACCCATGCAGATTCTTTGCACGGAAGAACCTTTTTAGTCTTTTTTTGTCTTTTTTTTGTATTTTTTAAAAAGGCTTAATCCTCGTGTATCATCACACACAGTTCCTTTTCTGCACTTTTCTATTAAAGACGGCTAACTTTAAGGTCTGGTGTCTTAACTATGTTTCTGTTCCTGAAGCCAACTTATCGATAGCAGAACGTGTTCTTGCAAAAAGAGGTCCCAAGGAAAAACACCTTAATAAAGGAAATATATCAACAGTAGGAAATATACCAGTAACAGTGATGTGATATCATTTATTCATTATTTCTGAATGGATCAGAGGAAGCCTGCCTGTCACTGCAGAAGGAAAAAGGTACGAGAATGAACACTGCCAGAAAAAATTACATTAAAAAATTTCTCCTTCTCTGGGATGAATACAGCAGAGTAAAAGTGTTCCCACAAAAAAATGAATTATGTGGTGATTTTAAATACGGTGTGAGAATGAAGGAAATATGAGCTGCAGAGAGAGACAAAGAGGAACGGCATGATGTGTTCAGGCTGGGACGGTGCTTCACGTGGCAATGGTTAGCGAGGAGAGGTGGAGGAAAAAAAAAAGGGGAGTTGCTGTATTCTGAGTCATTGACATCAACCATGTAGTAAGTTTTCCTACAGTGCCATTCATTTACTCCCCTGTGAGGAACTGAATGAAAAGTATCCTGTAGACATGAAAGGATGACACTCTTGTCCTCATTCTTGTTCATCAGTTCCTTCCTTTTCCTGGTAACTCTTCTCCAGCCTGGTCCCTGTTGTCCTTTCCCCTTCCTTCTTTATGATCTACATGACACTGCAGATGATTGTCATATTTTTCTTCTTACTGATTGTTCTGCTGCACGATATAGACTTTTCATCAAATGCTGTAGTGTTCCTCAAACCCACAATCATCCTTGCTTTGCTTTCAATCCCTTTTTCTTTATACCATGGCACGTCCAGCTTGCACTTGATATAGCCAGTCTGTGCAGTCCTTGCTGCTGGAGAAAAGCTTCGAGTTTATTGGCTTGTAGTCCCTTGATGTTTTGTAGCTAAATGTATTTTCTTCTGGTTCTCAGTTACTCATGATTTTGCAGACATTGTCTCCCACAAATTGGAAAACCATCTCTTCATGAATGACCTATAGTTTTAATATCGTCATAACTAAAGAACAAATCTCCTTTCCCTTAAGTACTGATACTTGTGGAGCAGGATATTCTGAGCTTTCAACTTCACTGTGAGGACAAAGCCATGACAGGTTGAATAACGCCAGTACCTACTGTTGGGCATTATCTTGCACTTATGTATGGTTTGGATGAATAAGCAACATCTAAACTTACGTGGGTTTATTTCATCATTGTAAAATGGATCTAAGAGTTCTTGGGCTGCTGAAGGCAGCAGCACTCAGCAGGCCAACGGGGACTGATGCCATTGTAGCACCTACCGTATCCTTAACCTAAACTTCCAGTGACCCTGGGCCACTGCAACATCGGGATCCTTTAGGGTCCTTCTTTGCCAACCCTGCATAATTTTGGGGGGTCATGTTTGCAGGATGTGATGCTGGTCTTGTGCAGAAATTGTTGAGTAAAAGAGCAAGGCTCTGCTGAGTGTCAACCGAGTGGATTTTCTCCTGTCTCTTCTTTTTTCCGTTACCTTCAAGTAGGCATGGACAAGGAATGGCTGGAAGCTGGCCCGCTGCTGGGAGCTGTGGGAGCTCAGGGGACAAGGTAACCATCCCCTTACCATCTCCTTACCAGCCTGTCTCTCCAAGGACAATGAAAAGCAACAGAAGCGGCAGAGAGGATGAACAAATTTTCCTTTCCTTCATGTAAATTTGTTCTCTCTCTTTTTTGTCTTTTTTTTTTTCCTTTCTTTTGCAGTTGCAAATGTTTTGAGAATTCATCATCTTCCCAGGTTGATGGCAAGACCCTCGTGACCCAGCTGTGAGTCACGATTCCCAGCTGGGTGCCTCTGAAGAGAGACAAGAAGCTCGGATGTGCCCCAATCTCCCACCAGCACAGGCCAGGAACATCTGTCTGCTCCTTCCCTTTCTTCAGACGGTCCCAAGGAGGAGGGAGGCAGGCAAGTAGGAATATGAAAGGCAAAGGATCAACTGGCCGTGTTGTATTAGCCAACTTAAATAATTCTTCTTGGCTGTGGAAACAGTCTTCCCATCCAAAGCTGCTTTTTTTTTTTTTTCCCTTTCCTTTTTTTTTTTTCTTTTTTTTTTTTTCCCCAAACAGGAACAGTTTATTTCCACTTTTGGGCAGGTTTCTTGGCCAAGGGCCAGCTCTCCCCATCGCCTCTCACGCGCCACTTCCCGGCGCCCCCCAACTGACCTTACAAAAAGTGCCTCAGGGACCCAACTTTACTGAATAGCGAAATCAACATATGCAAATTGAGCTGGGATTATTACATATATAATCATGAAAACGTTTTTTTTTCCTGCACTATTGCCTGTGCCCGGCTTCCTGCCCTACCGCTCTGAGTGCTTCAGTGCTGTCTATAGCTGTTGAGCTGAAGGACCCGAGGATGGCTCTGAAGCAGGAAGAGAGTTCAATCTGCAGGCTGGTTTTCCAGACACTTTTTCTTTCTCATTCTCCACAAGATAGTTGATATTCCTCCGGATTTCACTGTTATTATTTGGGTGTCTCTACTTCAGAGAGGAGGGTAGATGAATGCCTCGTTCAGCCTCTTCAGTCCACTCTAGTTCTATTTTAGTTTGAGAAGCCTGCGCTGCTTCGGTAGATGGGAGGAATTCATGCCAATAACTCAATCTTTTTGTAAAGTTAGGCAACTCAGGCTGAAAAATAAATAAAAGGTAAAGCTGCACGATGCAGTGCAGGCAGCCGAGTCCTGCAGTCAGTTCTAGGTGATAAAAAGTATACGTCCTGATGGGCACTTTCCTTCAAAGCCGAAGTGGTGAGGTTTACTTGGGCATTTTAATGAATGAAAGGATGCATAATGAGCCAGGAAATCCCACCCACCTTAGCAGTTAAACAGACGTTTGAAGTCTGAAGCCTGAACTCTCTGTGTAGCCAGTGAGGAAAAGTATGGGAACCTGATGATGGATGTGGAGGAATACTTATGTGAAGACACCTATTTTTATTCTGATGTAAAACTCATTTTTATGTCTTCATTTTTAATGCTCTATGCAGTATTTTGAGGCATATATAATTAGCAAAAACCTGAACTCTATCATTAAAAAGAAAAGATTTTCCATAAATATTTTCCATTTTAAATCTCTAAGGAAAAAACCTTAACTTTTGCAATTCATTCAATTTTGCACAAGTTTTTATATAGTTTTGCACAATTTTTTAGATAGTCTCAATGAATTATTGATTTACACCGCCAATCTTCCGTCTAAGCCCATACAAAAGCACTCCCTGCGCCATCCCGGCGTGGCGCGAGTCGGAAGCGTGCTGCGGAGCGAGTCGAGAGGAAGTGTCATCTACAATATCTGAACAATGAACAGAGCATCTTGCCACAAAGTCAATTATCCTTTCAAAGCAGCCATCGTACATGCTCAGGAGCCAGATGTTGGCATTGTGATATTGTGATAGTAATCTAAAGGGAAGGCTGTTTTTTTTAATGTTGGCTTTCTGAGGATTAAGTGGGATATTTTCAATGCAGTTGAAAGAAGAGAGTTGAAAGGAGATCCCCCAAATCCAAAAGTTCTTGTTTCTTGTTTGGTTCAAACTCAATCATTTTTCTCTGGACGAAGCATGAAATGGAAAGCCCACTGCGAACCTCAGAATATTTGATTTCAGGTAAAGTGCAACTTCAGCCGGTCTTTCAAAAAATATATATGCATCTTTTCAGTTGTTTCAGCCATCAAGCCTATGTCTATTTTTTTCTTGAGAAAGACATACTAGTAAATAAATAATCAAGTTTGGTAAGTAAAATTCAGGTGCTTGTCGTTTAGAAAACGCAGCATGGATTCTTTTTTTATCATCTCCTACATCCCACGTTTAAATCTGGTTCTGGTCTCTAACGACCAGAACTCCTGCTGACTCCTCGCTGGTCTATCCAGCCTGAACTGCGACTCTCGACTTCGCTCCTAGCTGGTATGTGTCCTCATCCCCAGTGCCAAAACAAACCCTTCCCTCTGTGTTTTCCTGTTAGCAATACTGGTACAGAGGCCAAGGACTGACAACCTTTCTCTTAACCCTAAACCCCTCAGCTCTGGTGGGGGAGAAGGAAAATGATTGAGAAAACTTTTGCTGTTGTTCAGTTGTTTAGTCATATGGGAAAACGGGCTGCCAAGCCAGCATCCCAGCAGCCCAAATTCTCTGTGTAAATATGGGCAGAAAGGGAAGACAGAAAGAACTTTAAAAAATAATAATAATAATTATTATTATCATCATCATCATCATCATTATTATTAAATACCTTTATAACATATGTGTTTCACTTACTTAAACTAATATTTGAGAACTGTATCAGTCACTGCACTCACCCAGTAACGGTTCTTATTTATCCAGTTGGACATGCTAATTTACTTTTATCATAATACTTGCGAAATAATTGTCTTACCTCTCTTAGGACATGCTACAGGGTTTATTCTCCCCTTGCTATCTAAGTAGTTATACTCATAAATCCTCATGCATTGAGAGCCAAATAGACTTTATATGCCTAGCAATTTATTATGATTTCTAAGCTATTATCCCCAAATCCTAATTAACCATTATTAAAAATAATGTGGCCTTTCTAGAGTGTGAGATATAGCAACGTGATAAGATATGATGTGAAAATCCAAAATATCATATAATGTAATTTTGCTGCTTTACTCTTCCTCTTTTATTAGAGATATCTACCATCATACTGCATTTTCATTCAAAGTGACAGGATTCAGTAGTATATATTTTGCAAACTGCCAAAACAGAGTCATTGGATTTAGTTTTCTAATAATCAAACAACCGTATAACATGCCTGTACATGTCAGAAACTGAAGAAAGCAAATTTATACACAACAACGTGTATTTTGTGGATAGCGATAACCCACCCAAATCTAATTTAATCAAATATTTAAAGAGGTAATAATTAATTTTTAAAGAATTGAAGTGAAGCGTAACTAGGAAGAAATGTTATTGTTTATTTTTAATGCCAGAGCAGTATTCTTGATGCATTTTTAATATTTCATTAAGGCAGTAACTTTCATACTATATTTTTCAAGTTTTTATATATCTCACTGATACTTTTTTTTCTGAACAAAGGTGAAATACTGTAGGCTAACTTAAAGCTTGAACTGATACATTCTTTGAGGATCTTTTGTCATAACTAATTAAACACAACCAGAGGTATTTTTAAACAAGCTAAGACACAGCACCTGGTTGGGAACTAGGCAAGTGCTGCTTCTTTTAGCCTCTGAATGTGCCCTTCCCATCAGACAGTACTTTCTATCCTCTCTTTTGAGCTATTATTCATCATTCTTACTTTTCAGGAGAGGTATTTGCAAGAAAGGTTTTAAAGCCCACCGCTCCCTGTGCCTTTCAAACCTACGAACTGCTCTGTCTCGGTCTTTTGTTTTTTTTGATGAAGTGTCTCTCACATTTTGAGCCTTTTATACTCCAAACTGTGGAAGCCTGTTTATTGCACTCTGGCTCCAGCCCTAGTTAAAGGTGTGAACTACCAAAGTGGAAGGGGGCACATGCACATTAACACTGCTGTGGAAAACATCACTTGACAGATGGATGCATGTTAAATGGATGTTTGGAGAAAGGTGTTTGCAATAAAAATCTTGAGTATGGCATCAGAGGAAGACCACACACAATTTTCTAGCTTTATTTCTGTAATATGTAAGGGTCAAGCTTGTTGCAGTCCCTACGCTTTTTGCCATCACATACTTTTCTCTGTTACTGTCAACGGCTTTGATGATAGGAACGTGAAGTATCAGGGTTCAAATGCCATATATAAATAGGTATGTATGAATGCATACATACACACGTTCATATCTGATATTTCATAGTAATATTTCATATATTAATAGTTCTGCATTTATTTTAAAGTCTGACTATTGCCAAGAGTCTACTCTGGAGCACGAGGATCTGCGAAACTGTGGTATAAATTGTCAGTTCATTCAGTGAATAGATACCAAAATGGTCCAAGGATAAGTTGAGTTTCTCCAGTTTCACTTATCAGTTCTTGATCTTTGGAGGATAAAGGACATTATGCTCCAGACATCACCCAGTTATAGACGTGGGAATTTGATGTGCAGAACTTCCCTCGTTTGTGAAAATCTGCCTCTAAACAATTCCAAGAGCTGAAGTGTTTAAATCCTGGCTGAGACTATGTATCCAGGATTAGGTACAGCCAAGCTCAATGGAAATAGTCATCTGGGATTTCCTTGACACTCTGCTGGTTAGAAACTTGGTTGCAAAAATTATTATTTTTTTCTCTATTTTTTTTGCCCAAATGTATTATTATAAAACACTTGGTACCTCTATATTTTTCTTTCCCAATTCTAGACCTCTCCTAGCCTAGTGTGCAAAGATGGTGCATGGCAGGAAAGAGGAGCTTTAGACAAGAAGATCTCTCCTTATTTGATACTAAGTTGATGGAGAAAGAGAAAAGAGAACTTTCCAGGCAGAGCACTGTATTGTCTAGATCTTTGCTCTTTTCCCCAAATACTTTTCATTCAACCATCTCCTGCCTACACAGGGAAATTCTGCACCCTGCTTTAGTTGAATTGTTTTTCTTTATGTATAGATTTTTTTTTCCTGAGTTCATAATTGCTATTTCAATTTACTTCTTTGCATTTTCAAATATCTAGTCCAGGAATCCTTCCACCTGAGCTTATCAAGAAAGAACACATGAATAACAACTACATACAGTTTACAACTTGTAGATTCGCTTTTGTTTACATAAATTTGCAAATATGAAAGGATATGTGAGAAGACTTCGCAGGCAGAGAACGCACCAAAATTGTCAGTTAATTTATATGCTGTAACTAGTTTGCTCAGCTTTATGGAGACCTCCTTGCAAGTATTTCTTGTGCTATGACAATAGATTGTTTATAGAGTCTTAAAATGTCTTGATTTGATGGAAAAGAGGGCAAGTTCTTCCTTCACAAATAACATTTGACTTTTTGAAAGGAGCATTTGAAGCCACAAAACTGGAATATGAACATTCACACCCACTATACAAATGGTTCAAAAATCCTGTCTTCTCCCTCAGGCCCAGCTCCAGCAAGCACTTACACACATGCTTAACTTTATGCACACGAGTAATCCCATTGATTTAATGGGATTATTCCCATATGTGTAGTTACACACGCATAAGTGTTTGCAGGATTGGGGTCTATTTCTCTCGCAATGATTTGAAACCTATGGAAGAAAATACTGTATGCAAGTTAGATATTATTTAATGGCCCCATGTTAAGCCTGAATATTTCTACTGAAATGAATGGGGCTGTGTCAGTTTGTACTGGCTGAGAAACTGTCCTCTTCTGGGTATAGTGTACACTCTCTAGATGCAACAAATTTGTGGCTATCACAGCATAGAAAGGGGAATGGAAAGATAATTAGTAGTAAAAATATCAAGAGAGAAAATTCTCCATGTCTAGAGGTTGCTGTATTCCAAATCTTGATTTATAAAATTGCATTTAGAAAATGTTCAGCCATGTACAAGATATACTGCTCAATAACGTAATAATTTGTAGCTATTTCAGCTATGTAGAAAAGGTTTACCTTTTAAATGTGTAAATGTAGAAATCTATATACACACAGATGTATAGGAGAGAAGTATTTTTGAGCATCAGAAATCTATCTATAAATATGAATGCTTGCATGCATGCAAACTTGCATACACAGGTTGTGCACTACAAAAAACCCCAACCAACTTCGGTAAAAATAACTGAACTTAAAGTTGCCTCTGACTTGGACAGTTTACTTTTAATTTGAAATTCTGCAGCCAAGATATTTTTTAAAAATTTAAGGCAAGTAACTATCTGCCATAAATGATAGAAATGGAATATAAATAAAATAGTACTTGTAGTATTCTGATGGAAATCACATGCCAAACATATCCACAGTCTAGGCGGCAGGAACACTTTCAGATGTCAGGAACAAAAAGAGAGAAAAGAGTTGGTTTGGCCAGGACATGTTTTGCTGTGTATGGCACATCATCTTGTTGGCTGTTCTGAATAACAACATTATTAAGCAATTTGGGCTGGAGCATCATTATGCCCCATGAAGAATTCAAGGAAGATCTTGACTTGAGCGTGTTGCAAGAGAAGTCATGCTGTGCCATTTCGTACAAAACTATAATCAGTCTTATGCCACTGGCACATTCGAACACCTAGTGGGATATGTCGGGCATCAATGTTCAAGGTTTTATATAAGGTAACAGCTGCTTTGGTCAGGCAGTTAATTAAATGTGTTAATTTTCCATACAACCAACAGTAGTGACAACAGATCAGAGTGGGATTTTATGACATTTCAGGGTTCCCTTATGTGATCACAACAATGGATTACACTCACATCATCTTTCACCTCCCTTCACTGAATGACGCTGCTTTTCCCCTTTGGAAACAGCTTCAGTCTTTGACTCTACAAATAGCGCGATGGTAATGCTTTGGTACCACTTACTGAATATTGCCAGTTGTCCCAACTCCAGTCTTGAAAAGCCGTTTGGGCTGATTCCCACACTGATGTTGGTTTAGTCAGAGATGCAGCACTTCATTTACAAGGCAAAAGTATTTATTTTCTCCCTCCTATCTTACACTGCTTTTTAGAAATGTTTAATGATCAGTATGTAGAGTGGAAATAAAACGGTATGATATTTTTGAATAGATAACGTGTTCTTCAGATGTAGAATTACAGAAAATTATTTCCTTGTTCTAGATAGTTTGGCTTGTTGTACAACATTGCAAGATGACAAACTCAACCTTTTCTGTACGTTGTTACTTTCATAACGTGCTAATAACTCAAATGTATCCAGAAAGAGAAGGTAAATGGGGACAATTCATGAAAAAGACTAGAAGAACATATTTAGAAGTAATGGACTGACAAATGTGCAGACTGAATAATATAAATGAACTGAACAAGCTTCCTCCCCACCAAATGGATAATACGGTGTGAAGAAATGTGGAAGAAATGTAAAGTGTCAAGTCAGGCATGCAAGGAATGACCAAAAATGAGTCACACTCCCACACATTTGGCTCACAATTTGAAATATTTGTTTTTAGTTGATTGGGTAGCCACTAAAAGTATATGGTAAGCTTTGTTTGAATTTGATCTGTCACTTTTTTTGATGGGTGACAATGATTTTATGACATATGTCACATTGTGTCACATCATTCAAAACACATTAAGTCATGCTCTATCCCATCATTTCTGAAGGCAATAATGCTATTCAACATGACGTGACATGACGAGATATAACGCAACCCAACAGCTGAAAAAATAAAGGGAAAGTTTGGTAGGTGTGACAGGGATCCCAGAAATTACATTGTAATGAATCTCAGGAAGAACCCAGGAGTTAAGTTTTCAAAACGGGCCAGCTGACTGACTTGCGTCTTCATGAAGATGGGCTCTGAGTCACTCGCTGTAGAGAAGCAGTGAGTAGGTACTAGAATCACGACAGGAGTCTGTCATTAAGCTTGGTGGTAAAAGTGAGTTCTTCGAGAAATGCTTGCTGGAAAGATGAGCCTTGTGCCTGAGATGTGACAAGACTGGAACTGTTTCTGACCTGAAAAGCTGTATGTCTGTAGGTGGTTTAGAGCATTTTAAATTTCTGAAACCCCAGGGGATGTCCTAAGCATAAACATTACTAGAAGCCAGGATTTAGCTGGGTGTGGTCTTCTAACACATTTAAAATAAAGATGGGTGCAATCTTCATGAGCTCTAGTAATTATCTCCTTTCCTGCATTTTGACTATCAATCAGGAGTACAGTGTTTGCATTGGATATGGTGTCGCGATGTTATTTATCCTTATTGACTGCAGTGAAGCTATGCCTGTTTGCACACACAAAGGACCTTTGGCTAGATCATCAAGAAGATTATCTCAATTTAAATGCAGCACCTAAGCACAAAACATCAAGTCCCCCAATTAGCTGAAGCTTTCACTGGAAGATCCCAAATTCCTTAGCCACCAGGATTGCACCACAGATGTTTTTCAGGTAGATTAAAATTCTTTAGTCCCATGCATAATCAAATATCATATGCTTGGTAACGTTATGCCCTTCTGTAGCTGCACTTGGCTAGTCAGAGTCTCATTAATCATTAGGTTTCTTACACCATTTTGCCAGTGGAGCCGATGAACCCAGCTTATCTGAAAGGTCTGGCTACTGCAAAATCAGAGATGGAAACTGAAGACTACCAATACTGAAATCCTTCCTTACCTGCCTGACTAATGCCACTGACCTGAATTTAAGTTTCCCATTTCCTAAGATAATTCCTCAGAAGGTACTCTATGGCTCATTGCTCCTTTCTTGAAGCTGAGCCTTTCTTCACCCTTTAAAACATTCTTTGGAAATTATACCCCAGTGAATATAATACACTTTCAGTAGGAGAAGCTGCGTTAGAATACCCTGAGGCACCGGTTGGGGAATTAGGGCTCTCCTCTTGTGGGAAGGGGGTAAGGAGGCCCATGGACTTCAGCCACCACCCTTTAGATGTTTTTCAAGCCACTGGACGTCATAAATGAGGCCACCAGGGTGACATTCTTACCTTAGTGAGTCCAAAAGACTGCTTGTGGCTCTGAAGCCAAACAGAAGGATGGACTTTTAGTTTTCTGAACTTACGCACAACTCTCTCTTCAGAATTTCCTGTTACCAAGCTTCTTGCATATTCTTTATTATTCTTCAGGCCTGATTTTTCCTGTTAATTGTCTTGGAAGACATCCTTGATGTCTGGAGTTTCCATTATATGCTAGGGCAGCTGAGAACTGAGCTGAGTAACACCATCCCCTTTTCTTTGGTGACATTTTCCCACCAAAAGAAACCCCTGCAGTTCTCTACCTTTCTTCTCAAAATATTGTTAGGTAGTTTACAGCCTGAATATCACGAGATTCTTCCACCTCTCCTGCATGCACCAAAGAGAAACTTGTGTAAATTCTCACTTTATTACCACACCTGTTAGAAATCACTGCTACAACTTAGGTGTGAAAAAAATGTGGCTGTACTATACCCAGTAAGAAATACGTAAGTACCAGCCTCAATGTAAGTGCATCACCACTGCTATAAAACAGACACAACTACTCTGGTGACATTCACTGTTACTGTACGTTGACAAGTTCCCATTTAATTTACTACATATGGTTCCACGTCTCCATAGCTACTCTCGTGAATTCATTATTCATTAAATAAGTGATGAATTTACTCAAATATTGCAGCCACATGGCCGACACAAATGCATTCTAATATTATTAACACGTTGCCAACTTGCAACTCTTCGAAGTCTGAGTAAATGTTTTGACAAGAAGAGGCAGCAAGAACAAATAAGTAGTAGCAGCCTAGATGAAGTTCAGCCATAGTTCTAACAGCTTTAAAGTCTTAACAGTGTTTTCACTGGGGCAGTACCAGATAAATTGCTCTTATGTGTGCATACAAGAGACTAAAATTCCTTTGAAAGTTTATAATTTCTCATGGGAAAACACAACATAAAAGTTACTTTTACTCATAGAAAAACAACACCATATTTTCCTGTCAACCTTTGCTGTTGGGAATTTCAAACTTTTTGCATTTTTTCCCTGTGATTCTTTGTCGACCCAAGGGACAGGCGTTTACAACATAATTTACTTTCGGCGTGTCTCTGTAAATCATTGTAATACTTTCTATGGCTAGTGAAAAAAAAAAAAAAGAAAGCAGCACTCTCAAGTTGGACTGACAAACCACTTTTTTCCAAGACTTCAATAGTGAAGCAAAATCCCCCCGTTTCAGGAGGGCAACGCTGACATGGGGAGACACACAAAACAAATGTATTTTACAAGGGCTTTATATGAATGTTTGTATTTAGAGGTTGTAATATTTATTGGGAAATATTTATTGAACTGTATTTACTTGCAGTAAAATATACAGAACGTGTGGAGTATAAAATGTGTCTTGGTAGCAGGCTTCTGGGCGCAAAAGGAAAACCGCTGACTTCTCATTTTGGAGAAGGCAGCAGTTTTTTTCTTACTGTTCTTAAGGCCTGTTGTTGTCACTGTTGTTGTACGGTTGTCTCAGATTAGGTGCTTTAAGCGTAGCCTGCCATAAAAAAGCTGGAAACCTGTAGAGCCTTTCAGCCTCACTTTTTGAGACTGCTGCTAATATCAAGGCTCATTCAGTTTTACATTAGAACTTGATGACTTGCACATTGGTTGAACCTTCACCTTTTACAACCTTAATGGGGATTTATTAGCTATTTCACAGTGTGTAAATTTGAATCTAGGTCAGATGAGGAAGAAAAATAGGGCAAATCTGGGCCTTAAGTATAACCTGCATATAATATATCAGGATAAAAAAAAAGGTGCAAAATTAAACAGATGATTAAAAGTGTCTAGAGCAGTCAGAGTATGAAAAAAGAGCTTGATAAATTAGGGGTGTACGTAGGGTTTTTTTTGGAGTTCAAACTCAGGTGACTGGTGAAAGTCTGGTTTCCACACAAATTCAGCAGATTAAGGAGTTAAAATATCTTGTTAACCTGTTTCTGCTAACTGCTCGCAAGAGGAAATGTAACACAGGTGTGTTTGATATTCACAAGATTAAAGCTTTTGTCTACCATCAAATGTTCACCACATTAAAGCTGTTTTAATGAGGTATTGGAAGATAATGAATGTAAGCCTCTAATTCACTGCAGAAGAGACAGCCTGACCCTGCTCTGACCCCGCTGCAGCCAGGTATCTAAACCAACGCATTAGTCACACTCAGACCGAAAGGCGGGTGCATAATGAAATAGCCACTACCTGCTGTCCTCATCTGCTAAAAATGGATCTGGTTCAGGTGCCTCAACTTTTCTTCTTGGTACCCTGGAAGTCTGACGCCAAATATTCCCCCCACGACGGTACCCATCCCTTACCGACTCTTTCGGGAAGACTATCCGGAGGGGAAAAAAACCCACAGCTGCTGTGAGAAGAAAGGATTTTTACAGCATGTGTGCATGGGGAATGGGTAGGCGAAAAATGGGTACGAATTAATGTTACCGCTCAGTTATCATTCATCCTGATGCTTAGCGATGTTCAGAAAGTCAATAGCCGGAGTGAATAAAGGTTGGAAAGGTCTTTCTGGTTCATCTAGTTTTGTACTTTTACTGTTCGATGGATCCACCCTTCTGCTAAGCTAAGGTATGCTGCCTGTTTACTTAGTCTTAATAGAATAAGCTCCAAATAAAAATAAAATTAAGATCCTGAAAGGTTCTCCAAACCAGATTTATTTTGGCATGCATATGCAGGAAACTATGTACTGTAGCAAGTTTTAAATACTGTATTTGGACACTAATTTTCAACTGCCGTCATCAGTTTGCTGACAGCCATCTGCTTGGACCCTGCTCCTTCCTCCCGTTCAGCACCGTTAAAGTAAAATATTGACAGAAACAACTTCTGCAGCAAAAGTGGAAAAGTTAATAACATAACTGAAGTCACACAGGATTTTTCTCTAATGTTCTGAAGCTCTCCTACAATTTTGTTTTACTCATGCCTTAATTTAGAAGTGTCCCACCCGGCTTAAAAATAGGAGGTTGTGTAGCCAGCTATCTTAAGACGACACAGGTTACCGAGGAGAAATCTATATCCCTAAGTAAGCGCCTACCAGATAGTTTGTGTGAATTCTTAATACTAATGAGCAATATACATGCTCCTGGAGCAGCTGACACACCGGGAGGTATGTTGTCAGTCAGAGCTGGGAAAAGAAGTCATCACAGTAAGGTTGTCACTGTGGCTGCCGAAAGCTGCGATGGTAAAAGCAGCAGATTGATATAATTCAAATTTACCTGCAGAAACATTTTGAACGGTGATGTAGATAGCCCGTGCAACCCCTTACACCGTGCTTATTGCATACTGCTAGTTCAGTGCTCTCGAGGGTACCTTGGCGCTTCCAGAAAGACCCTGAGCCTCCTTGGACTGAGATTTATTTTTTTTTATTCAGTACGTGGCTTGCGATATTCCCCACCTTAATGAGTCTGAGCTGCCCCAGTTCAGCACAGAGCAAGCTCTACCTTCAGTTCTTTGCATGAAATGTCATTAAAGCTCTTGCACAGGTCAAAAGGCAATGCACAATAGAAGACTTTGCCACTAATTGTTTCAAAAAGAAAAGTGAACATGCGCTCATGTATGCGCGCGCACACACACACACACATCCAGATATACATTCATATAAATATTTTATTTATCATACCTATTTATAATACATGAATCTTTTATATTTTATGGTGATACAGTTGCTGTTTGCAGATTTACATCTCTTATTAAATTCCTCACACAACAAAACACAATACTATAGAAATATATAGCCTTACAAACTGATTCAAGACTTCTAATCCAAGTGGTCTTACTGTCTGCAATATTCCCTTCTAAATTGTGCCATTACATCCCACAAATTGACTTGCAATGAAAGGTAATTTCTTTTTATTCTCCTACAGCTTTGTGGGAGAAAGGAAGAAAGAATCTATCCCATAAAGAACAGCACAACAGTTTTCAAGCTGAACTCTCTAACATCTACATCTGCGGCTGCCGTTCTGCAGATGCCTGCACATCAAACCTGAAGTCATTCCTGTGAGAAGATGGGTATGTTTACTATGTTGAAGAGATCAGCAGTAGATTTAGTGGAGAAAGTAAAGCCTTTGGGCAGATGAAAAAAAAATTCTAAAAAGTCTAGTTTCCAAGCAGAAAATTTGACTAGTGATGCAGAGAGCGTAGCAGAAGCTAAACATCATTTGTGTGTGAAGACAATGCCTCATTGTCAAACCCAACACTTGAAAATAGGAACATTACGTTTGTTTGAGAAATGTTTTCAATATTTGACCTGATTTTTTTTTTTTTTTTCCCCCATAGAACAAAAAATAAATAAATCCGTTCCATGGCCCTGAGACAGCGCATTGATTCCCGGTTCCTGCCTGTTGCAGAGTCCCGTAGGTCGGAGTGTGGGTGAGGGAGGTGAGCACCCAGCACCCTCCATGCCGGGCAGGGTGGTGAGCAGCTCATTCTCCACTCCTGCTCGCTTCTGCCTTCCCCGTTCACCCTGTTTCCTCCCTCATTTTGGGTTGATGTCCCCAAACCTTGTTTAAAGGCAGTCCTCCAAGTGCTCAGCAACTCCACCTCACTTCGAAGACCCTGCAGCTCTGTTTGTCCCCGCGGCTCAGGTGCTGAACCACACAGCTAGAAGTCCCCACTCTGCACTACCTTAAGCCGAAAAGCAATGGGTTTCTTCCTTACTTAGTCCTTAGACTGAAAGGTAAGGGTTCACTGAGGAAATAGAAGTTATTTTAAACAGCCTGCCGCATGTGTGGTGAGGATGGCTTACCAGCCTTATCGGTCTACCTTGCAGGTTCGCTTTTATGGTCTGCGGCTGGAGGTGCTGGGGCATCCTCAGAAAGCCACAGGCAGAAACCACATAAAGAGATTAAAGATGTGTTTGGGAGAGGCAGGAGGAAGCACTCTTGCTCGTTTTCTGGTGCGTGTTCTTCTGAAGGTAGAGCCAGCAGGATCTCCTGCACAAGTCCATGAGTTTCCAGAAGGACCTTTAGAAATTTCGGTGTATTTTCCAAAAGCAAAAGCATCAGCAAACCCCAAGCATGGAAAAATACTCAAGGAAACAAAACCGAGCATGACAGAAAAACTATACAAAGACATTGCTGTTGCTTCAGTCGGATATTTTTCCAACTCGTCATCTATAGCAAAGTACACAGCTTTGCTGCCTCTTTGCACATTGGTGGAAGGCTGTAATTTTTTCTCAGTTAAAATCCCTGTTAAATGTTGTAGCATTTAGCTCCACATGTTAAAGAAGATGCTCTCTTCTCTAGCTGCCATTCTCACTAGCTTTGCCTGTTTCAATGCTGAGCAGCTCCACGTGACTATGGAGCCAAGAGGTGATTTTTTTTTTTTTTTTCCAAAGTCCACCTATTTAGAACATTTAGACATTTTAGAAGTCACAGGAATTTCTGAGACACTTTGGAATGAACATGGCATTTGTTGGTTTGAACTAAACACTGTATTTTATCTTGCAAAGAAATATATAAACAGGACTCTAGTGATCAAAAAGTCATAGGAATGATGAATGTCACACCGCAGATTATTTTTCTTTTGCAACATCTTTAACTCCAATTACAAACTATATGGCTTCCTAATTGTTGACATAAGAGGTTGCCTTTATTAAAGTGTTTATAGGACACAAACAAGCTTTCAGAATGGGGTTAGAAACCTGATTTAAGTCCTACAGGTAAATAACAAAGAGATAAAAGATCAGACATTTTAGCTATTAAAAGACAAAATATCTGTTGAGCATCTTATATAGAAGTCTGACTACAGAAAACTTTGTTGCCTGTTTCAGAGGGATCGGGACACTTATGCGCCATTAAGACCCAGTCACCAGAGGTGCAGAGCACGAATCTCCGCGCGCTCCCACCAGCACGGCACACCGCTGGCGCGGTGCCCATCAATCAGAGCCGCCCCCATATGGCAAAATGCATTTTTCAATGTCCGATTGCAACCAATGCCTGTTGGGGAATTCCTTGCTCTGGCCACGAGTCCACTCAAAAAGCTGCAGAAGAAGAGGAAAATCAGTGAAGGTCTTTTTTTTATATATATACTTCCCACTGAAGAATGATATTGTAATACAAACTGCTTCTTGGTTTAGCATCTTTGGTGCCAGCATTTATGTCAGCTGAGTCTTCAAAGCTGACAGCCGATGTCACTGGAGAATCTACCAGATTTCTACTAGTAAAGTCTCACAAAAGAGAACATCTATTTTCCCAACAAACCAAATTCTTCTCCATGACTAGCATACGATAGAAAATCATATGCCATTCTGCATAGCCGTATCTAATTGTAAGGTCACACCTTTCTTTAATGAGTTTCCTAAAAGTTTATGGCAAGTTTCCTTAGCGACACAGGTAGGGTTTCATTGATCTCCAGCCGGGGCTGTCATTATAAGAGGATGGGGGTCCAATTTCTGATTAATGAAAATTATAATTATGTACAGATAACGGGGGGAGAGAGAGAGAGAGAGATGTTTCCATGTTACTTTAAACAAAGAAGAGTTAAGGCCTTATCTTAACTATGCATTGGCACTGCAATGCGAAATGGTCATGCAAAATTAATTTTTAATGTGTTCAATTTATATTAAAAATTTCTGCAAGTGTGTGAATTTTTTTTCTAAGGCTGGAGTGCTACTTCATTTACAATATTCCCTGAAGGTGTTTTTTTTTTTAAAGAGACTCTTAAACTGAAGCCATTTTAAGGGTTTTATGAGACATTATGTGAGCTTTCATATGCAAGTTAGTCGTTAAGTACCAGATATTATATTCTGTAATATGCTTAAGTGATATTAGAGGCTGTATATAGCCTGCAGTAATGGCTATTGCTGCTTTTTTAATTTATCAAGAAAATGTTGCTTAAATAAGGAGCAAATCAGTGCTTGGGTGTAGAAAATATAAATGTAAAGGAAGTAACAATATTGTTGCTACATACTTTGTACTCTCAGCTTTGCTGGGGAGCAAAACCAGGGTCTACTTTCTCCTACTCCTATTGACACACATGGCGAGTTCCATATATGCAGTGCTGGACATATGTAAAAAGGGAAATTTCACCGAGTCCCACTAAACAGTGTACAGCCATTGCCACTCAAGGCTTCATGAGAATTAATATTATGCCCCTGGTAACTGGATTTTTTTGGTATAATTCCTGGCATTCAAACAAAGTAACATCTCACATTTGGACTTAGACGAGTGATGCCTTTGAATGTTCAGCCTACAAAGGGAAATGTTTTTGTTAAGCTGGATTCACTGGTCAAGCTATAAAATCTAGGATAAAAAAAAATAATAACCACACACCAACCCTCACGTGATGAAAAAACTTGCTGTTTTTCTCCCCCCCCCCAAAAGTCAGAGGAAGAAAAAAAAAAAAGAAACCTTTAAGCTGACAAGCTTGTAGAAATATAAAACTCACTTGACTTTCCTTTCAAATGTGCCTCTTGCTCCATGTTCTGACACAGAAATAAAGTACTTCTGTAGTTGTGCTGCAGAGAAGTGGGACACAGGCGTGTTTTACTCTGACAACCCTTGGCAATGACACCTTATTTTGGCCACAGAGTCCCCGACCTGCCCCGACCTCTGCGTGGAGCCTCAGCTGACGGCTAAGCCTGTTCTGGTTAAAACGTTCCTCCTCTAACCACGGACCACTCTTCTGTGCCCAGCTGCAAACTCCCACTTTCATGCAGAGTTATGATTGAAGAAATGAATTTCAAATGAAAAATAATCTTTTCCATTTTCTTTCCCTCTCCCAGCTGCTGATTCCCACCCTGAGTCCTGTTCTGGAGCTGTGATTAATACTTTTTTTTTTTTTTTTTTAAATCACATCATCCTTCTCTCTCCGTCCCTGCCTCTCCTCCCCCTCCTCTTCCGAGTCCTCCTCACAGCTGTGGATCCTCACTCCTCCTTCCAGTCGCCATCGCTGTTGTCCCCGCTCTCCTCCTCCCCCGGCTCACTTAAATATTTCAGAGAAAAGTAATCCAGCTTCATCCTGGCTTTATGGCACTGCCTCTCCTCCTGTCTGCACTTATCCTCACTTGCTGCCTTTGGGAGCAACGAGGAGGCCCTTGGCACCCTGGAATCCGCCTCTTTAATGAACCCGCTCGCAAACGAGCATCAAGTTAGGCCCCAAATCGGCAATATGGACCTCAGCAAGCCCTAGCAGAGGGATTTGAGGACCCTCCGTTGAAGAGCAATTTTGCAAGGAACACGTGGCCTCTCCAAAGCGATGCAGCAAAAACCAGGATAAACATCTCCGGGCTCCCTCCGCGTGGTCTCCGCCTGCTCGATGACCTCACGCAGAGCGCCTGAAATTTGGTTTTACTGCAAAAAGTCAGGGGCCCAGCGGGACCTCACTGGCAAGGAGGACTTGGCCAGAGAGCAACGGGTCCGCGCTCCAGGGGAGAGGAGGTCAGGGTTAGCCACATTCCCTTGCAGGATAAAGCCTCCCTTGGCCATTTTTTTCACCGTTTATGACTACTACGAATTCTCTTCATGGACCAGAAAACTTGGACCCAGCCTCCCAAGTCTACGGTGTCTATCGGGAGATCTATATATTCACCAGATGACAAAATGTTCCTCCTTTCATCACGAAATTCTCATTGACGGCTCCCAAGTCGAAGGATGAGGAAAATACAGTAGCCTCCGAGGGAAATATAGCAGGTTTTGGTGTCTGCAGCTCGTGCATGGTGATGTCTTGTGGTTAGAGGACAAGCTGCTGCTGTGATCTCCCCATCACCCCTTCGCTGAGGTGGCTTTTGCTTTTCTCTGGGGATGTCCCTGCAGTGCCTTCCCACCTTGTCTGACTGTGGCAAATTCACAGGGAGCTTGGACCGAAGACTTAACAGAAGGAAATAAACCAAAACAAACAGAAAGCGGTAATAAATAGAATAAATCTGTCAACACCTGAAGGACCTCCCGTCCCCGGTCTGTGCTGTGCTCCCTCCCCGTGGTGACCCCCAACATCAGTCGGCTCTGCTGCAGACCCTCTTCCCCGGCCGCTCCTGGGCTCTGATTTCGGGAACCAACTTTTATTCAGTTTAAAGCCCTTTCATATGGTCCAAACCGTTTGACCCTTTTCCCCAAGGATATCTGTGGAAGTCTCTGTATGGAGGTTTCCTGTTAGTGTCCATGCGGTCGAAGGGTAATTACGCTTTTCTACAGTCACCAGCTTTGGTCCTGCAATTCGGAGCTTGAACTGGCTTAATCCTTGGTAGGCAACAGAGCATCTGCTTCTCTTCTCGCTCCCACCCCCTTTGCATGCATGCACAAAGCCTCACTATATTAATAAAATATTTTCCTATTCTTCACCTGATGAGTCTGCGTGCCTTTGAGTCTATTTTGTATGTACTATCTACGTGTGCGCACGTATGTACGTCCATACACGCTCTTCATGTGTGCCAAAGTACCTTCCCCTGATTATATACAAACAGATGTTTATATATAGAATGCATATTATAAATTTAAATTGATACAGGAACATAAATCTGAATAAATCACAGCTAAGCTGCAGCTTAAAATAAACATTCTGGAAAAAATAAGCAAATAAACTTTTTTTTTTTTTTTTTTGGCAGAATGTTTATTTATTTAACAACAGTGATGCAGTTGCTTACACTTTCTACAAATGTTTTATCTCCTCTTCCTCCGCACCTGTCCCTGAGTGAATAGAGCCACATCTGTCTCATCTTGGCATAACAAGTACACATCTACATCTGTGAAAGATGATTCCATTTTTGAAGGAAACACTGTCTACTTTTACACTCCTGCAGTCTGCTAGAAATTATTACACAATGGATTTTGTGTCTTGCAGGAAGGCTGCTAAATAGTGAATAGCGAGTTTGGAAATGATACAACAAAAGTAATGCCCTACTTTAACAAACAGATAGCGAGATATAAATACATATTTATTCTAAACTTTACAGATAAGATAGACTCACCGATTAATGCTACCTTCAATTTACTGTTTCCAGCATAGCGGACTCTCACTTAAAAAGCTCAGGAAATGGGAACAGTAGAGGACAGGGGTAGTAATGGGATATAGACGCTTTCACCTGCCAGCTGCCAAGTCAAAGCCTAGATGAAGTTGGTGGTGACTGAAAAAATAGCTGATGGTTGTTTAGTAGCATATATGAACTAGGATGATGATCTCTCTGGACAACAGAAGGTGGGGTTTGGATCATTTTCCAGAGGTCTCATACTGCACCATCTCTTGGCTTGACCCTTCCGAACAAAGATCAGGTGTGGTGGGGAACCAGAGCCCCAACCTGAGCCAGGGCATGGGAGGGTGGGCTGGAAGGACCATGGCCAGGCAACTTGCAGTGGTGGAACGTGGGGCGTGAAGACTCTCGGTCCTCCGGGAAAACCCTACCTTGGCTTCGGGTCCAGCCGTGATCTCAGTACTGGCAGGGGGCTCTTGGTTGAGAGCAGCCACGTGTTATCCAGGGTTATGTTATTAATGACATTCGGTAGCTCATTAAATAAATGAAGAGGTGAGCTTTGGCTGATATAGTTAAGGGTTTAATGAGGTACAAGAGCAAAACAGCCAAAAGCCTCTTGCTGGCTGCATCGCCGGTGTACTGAGCGGATGAGCAGCCGTTGTATTAGGCACTTCTTTTATGGGCTCGGCTATCCAAGCTGAAATAAGAATAAAGGAAAGGTGAAGTGTCCTAAAGCTGCTCTTTCACTGTTGCACTTCCCTCACCATCGCCACCTCCCCTGCGCCCAGCAGCCTCTGTAGTAATGTACTGGCAGCTGTAGAAGCAGCGCAGGGGGGGATTCCTCCAGGCAGGTTTGCTCAGCTTCTCACCTGGAAGGATTAGCCCCGGGAGAGCGTTAATCCCACACGTTTGCCGGACCTCTCTTATCTGGTACGGGCTGTGTCGTGCCTTGTGCCAACGCGTCTGTGTCTGCTGACCAACCAGATAACACAGTATTTTCAATCTGTATGGATGGCAGAGAAATTCCACGGAATAGTGAGGCCTGGGCAGGAAACAGAAACTTTGTCTACAGAAAAAAATATGCCTGTAGAAAAATTTCCATTCACTGCTTTCCACCACTTCCTGGCCATTTTTCATCCTTTGCCAACCTGGAGATCTGTGCAAAGCATGAGGAGCCTTCCTTGCTTTCTCAACCACTGAAAGCTTTCGAACTTAAAAAAAAAAAGGTAAATACAGAAGCGACAGCATTGCTTTCAAAGACAAATGCTATTTTTTTCTCAGACTTTCTGTTGCTTTTCCTTCACTATGTTGCAGGACAGAGAGGGAGAGGGAGAGCAAGACAGATTCACTCCCTTGTGTTTTCAAAACAGCCCATGTTCAAATAATAATAAAAAAATCAGTAAGTGTTCATGAATTTGATTTCAGAAGTGAATTATTTTATGGGGGAAAAGAATCTCAGTCAGAATACATTATTAATTGTAATTAATTTAATGGTTTAAAACATATGTGAAGATTTAATGAAAAAAAATCATCCTGGTTGCTATATTATTCTCAGAATCTTTGCATTGTAGAAAGGGTCAGTCCTTAACTCTTCAACAAATGGGACTGATGATTTTCTTTTAAGGCAAGTATGGAGGGCAGAGCACAATTTGTACTCAGCTAGGCAGTCCTTCCGTATAGTATATTCAAGAATTGATACGCAGGTCTCAGATGCCATGATGCCAACCCTCTTTCCTCTTTTTTTTGCAGTGTTTCATGTACTATCTTTAGGCTTTCTCAAAATTAACTGCTTGATTTACCCATCCTTCCTGGGAATTTATGATTCATATCTTCCCTTTTTTTTCCCCCTTCTCTTCTGCCAGACCTTTCCAACTCCCAACTGCTGTTCTATCTTCTATATTAAGCACCCCAGGCTCTGATGTACTTGACAGTGCCCTGTACTTTAAACACACACACAACAGCACACTAGTGATCTGAGATATTTTCTACAACGTGACATACATACACCAACTTCAGACGCCAGACCTTTCACAATCTTAATAAATACCTTATATTTAATTTTTATCCTCCTTGCATTTGTTTTTTATATTATTTTTTAAAAGGAAAGAAAAAAAATCATTGACAGTTATAGAATATGTATTATTTACTTAATAGCTGTTCTGGTCTATTGGGTAAATACATAGTCAGGCAGTTTTTAAAAACACGTATTACGTACCCAAGAGACCAGAGAGACTCTGAAGGAGCTGTTCCAGTCTATTGGGTAAATATGTATTTAGGCAATTTTTCAAAATATGTTAAAACTCCTTCAGTGCCATTCTGGTCAATTGGTTAAATATGTATTTAGGCTTCTTTTTTAAATGCCTTTTATGTAGCCGATAGACTGAAGAAACTGTAACTGCTGAATATGTTTTCATAATTTTTACCTATGGGTATGGTGTACAGTTGCTGCCTATATTTCAGCTCTGTCCCCTGCTGTTGCATCTATCACATCACCAAGGAAGAGCTGTGTGTCACAGGCATCGTCACCGAGAGCAGCGGCATGAGTGAGAGCTAATACAAATATTTTTATATGCGAGCAGCATTATGAATGACATTAGTCCTCCTGATTGTCATCCTTGCTCACTGAAAGTGATGCTCTACATACATTTTTCCTGCATTTGGCTCTTTATCAGTGGACTGACATACTTTGCATTGTGCTGTGCTGGTTAGAGTGATGGATATTTTTAAACCAGCCGCATTTTTCGATATTCAGAGGCACAAAATGGCATTCTGAAGCCCTGCTGTCAATTCTGGGGTTGTTTATATGAGTGAAGTTTAGCACATGCTTAAGTATGAGCTAGATCAGGGCTCAACCAACAGGACTTACATCACTTTTAATTTAAATACATGATTTTTTTTTTTTTTTTTTAAATATATATATGCCTCCAAAATCTTTTTAGGTGTTCAAGGTGATAGGAAAATCAAATCTGATGGCTGAGCTGTAACACAAGTTTCTGAAAATCTTAATGTAAAGTAGCTGTGACAGATGTTAGCATGCTGGGGTTTGTACAACTTCTGCTATATTTCAGCTGAAGATATATATTTACATCTAGTTCTTTCTGAGTGAGCTCTGGTGAGAATTTTATACAGTGATAAAAGCAGGGGCTGGGCTTAACACAGTGGCTCAAGGCAGGCAGGCAAGGAAGCTCTTCCAGGCTTGTTCCTACTAAACCACAGCTTTCAAGGCAATTATATTTGCTCCGTGGCTCCCTCTTTGCCTTGCCTCCCTTTATGGATCAGACATCTCCACTGAACTGCTGTTGTAAATTAATCCAAATTTTATTGTTGTAAAAACAGGACTGAACAAATATCTCCACCTTTTATCCCCACTGCATGAACCGACAGTATAAATTCCTTTTCAGTTTATTCCTTAATGATAAGTTATTAACCCTCCACATAGAATCGATCACGTTCAGCCTGCAATGGTCTGTTCATGCACACAGCATCTTCATTTGCCTGTGCTGATGATTATTTCAGGAAGGAAAAGTCTTTGCCTGCTTTCTCCAGGTGGGTCCTCAGCTTTCCTTGCAGTCTAAGCTGTTTTTCCTAGTAGGTGGCTGGTCTTGATCTCTGGTAGAGCAAATGCTGGTGTTTAAAACCCACCTCTTGCCCTGTCTCAGGACAGGTTTGCCTTCTCCCTTCACAGCAAAAGTATGTTACTCACCCACCCAAGTGTTAGAGAGCTTGTTCTATCTTGTTTTTATTTTCTCTTTTGCAGAAATTTTGAGATAGGTTATTACAATTCTTAATAATTTTCATTTCCTTGTATTGCTCTTTTTATGTTTTCCTTGAGATACATTTTTCATTAATAAGAAAGCTATTGTAAATATTCCCCTCAAATGTTTTTAGAAAGCTTTAATTACATTAGCTAACTAGTACCTACTGTGCAATGGAAAAGACAAAGAGGCAGAAACGAGCAGGGGAAAATGAGGACTGCACATGTGTGCTCACACATGCCCAAGGACAGGTATATGTACAGATGGAGCTGGAAATGAAAATTTGGTCGGCTATACATATCTTAAACAGGCACATGCTAAACTAGAAATATTTTTGTTGAAGTCAGTGGGGACAGTTCAATTTAAGCAAAGTGTAAACCTTTAAAAATTGGAGTAAAATGATGTCACCATTTCAAACAAATCAACTACTTTGGTTTGCATTAACACGAGTTTAATACAAGTTTAATTCAGAGGATTTTTTCAAAGAAAAACAAATGTGGAAAACTATTGATAAGAATTCTGAAAAGGAATATAAATAAATGAAAATGTTGATAAGAACTCAGGATAAATTTGATGAGTTATTGCCAAAATAAGTAACTTTATTATCCAAATTATTAGACCAGCTGTAATGCTAGTATAAAAATAACAGTGTATTTGAAGTGATGCTATGTCATTCAGATAATTTCATAAGCAATGATCAAATGCCATCAGAATAAGAAACATCTTGTCTGTCAAACATTACAAGATGCTTTCCAGATCCACCAGTATATCCAGGCCTTTCCATTAATCAGCACTACATAGGTTTTTTTCTTTTCAAATCATTGAGCTGGATGCCAGGAGATGCTCTCAACAGGAACCGTTGCTGTGTAACATACTCAAGCCTGAAATGCGATTCTATTTTTATAATAGAAGGATCCCTGCTGGCTTAGGGGAGCGCTGGTAGGTACTGTGTCCAGATCTGGATGTTGAGCTTATTCTGTAGAAAGGGTAAAATTCCATTTTTATTAATATTCCAGTTTGTTGGGGTTGGCAGGGGCCAACGGGGTTTTTTCACCAACTTACTTCATAAGTTATTGGTGAGGTTTTCCTTTTCAAAGGATACTCACACCTTGCCAGGCGAAATGTGGGTAATCTGTAACTGGAGCTTCTGAAATAGCTCTGCCAAACTGCTTCACTTCTGCCTGTTTAACCGTGTTCATCGTCCTCTCCTAGATAATAAATAAACCTAACCATTTTTGTACCAAAAACATTACTGAGCCAAAATGTTTTAAAATTAAAAAAGGAAAAAAAAAACCCAAAAAGAAAAAAAAAAGGAAAAAAAAAAGGATTAAACTCTTACATGTATATTTACTACCTTTACAAGACAGAAAATATCTAAAGAACAGTCACTGTTGCTCCATAGCCAGGAGGTTTCTCTGCTTGTGTATGGCAGTAACTATAACAGAGGGCAGGACACTGGGTTAACCTACTATTGCCATAATTTGATTTGGCAATTTCAGTGATCACAAGAATATTCTTATTGTATCAAAATGTGTGACAGCCTTGTGATGGGCACAAATGAGGGATGAGATCAGACCCAGTTGCATTAGATTAGATGGAAATGTGATGTTTTCAACAGTGAAAACACGCTGGAGACATCATCAGAGCTATCAGTGCCCATCTCTCCACAATCTAGACTAGGATCATTTTGTTCCCTTACCATTGATCTACTACAAAACTGAAAATTAATTTAAAGGAGGAAAGATCTTCAAATATTTATATCTGAATATATGTGTGGGCATAATGCAGACTGAGAGCTAACAGCTTATTACGATAGCCTGGACGAACACTAAACCTACAGCCTGGGCCAAATCTCATAAAGATTAAAAAGACAACCTTGCCCTGACTGCAGCGGACATTAGATTCAGCCCAGCTTTTGAGTACTCCTTCCAGATCTTGTACTTTTTCCTGTTGCAAAACTTGTTGCTTTTATGCCAGGAAAGATTACACAGGCAGCCATTTGATTTGTGAAAAAGTGTCCTTGGTCAAAGCAACCGGAGCCAAGAAGGGAAAGAGAAAAATGCCAGCTGGTGCGAACGTGCCGGTAAATACCCACGGGCACAGAGGAGATGTAGCACATCAGGGGGCACCGTCATTAGCTTAGCAGTAACCCAGTCTTTTCTAACAGGTATTTACTTTGTTTCATGTGCTATTAAGTAAACTTGATATCGTGAAACTGATAAAAGGAGTTCTCTGTTGAGGCTGGCTGGACTCAGGCCACTTCTGTACTCTGTCACCACCTGCAAGAGAAAATAAAAGGTGCTACAAAATACCTGAGTCTACTAGTCCTCATGCACTGACTTTCCCCTCAAAAGCACACACCAGCATATCCAGGGTCTCCTTTGCCTTTGAAATATGAGTCTTTCTTTCCTTAATCTGCTCTGGACACCACTCACAAACTGAAATGGATCTTTTCCACTACCATTAAATTTCAGAGTTTTACTGTTTTTCTCTGACCTCTTGCGATGCAGCAGTGGAAGCAGAGGCTCCTCCTCAGGATTTCTCTCACCATGAAAAAAATAATAACCTTTCTTAGTCAAGAAGAACCGTAAATACAGCGTCAGCACTGTCATTGCTTCTTGGGAAGACCAAGGGAAGGACACCAGCACTGGATTGTCCTCTGGATACGGAGACACATTTTAAGTTACGAGGGGACCCCGCCGAGAACGATGCGGATCCGTCATAGCCAGTGGGAGCCATTCAAAAAGGGATTGAAAGAGAAAAGCCCTCCTAGTGCCAAAAACTACTCTCGCACTGATATCTGTGGCACACATGGATGGACTGAGCTCCAGCACATCTGAGCACAAGGCTTCTGCCTTCAGGAGCTGGCGAGCCCCACGCTGGGGTAACAACTCAGCACCTCTCCGGCGGAGAGCAGGGAAAGCATCCAGCTTTGTGGGATGCTCTTATGCATATCGGAGAGCATAGATGTGGTTCTTGCAGGATTCTTCTTTTTCTAATTTTAGTAAAATATTTAGAAAAGAGAGGTACTTCCTTACAGGACATCATGCATTAGCCACTGATAAGAGGTAAACATAAATTCTGGGGTTTAATCTTACACTGTATTGTTCTGAAACCAACTTAATATGCAATGAGAATGACACCTTATAATATTGAACTTAACCCCCCCCAACTTTTAGAATTCTTAGCGAGCATATGTTTATGGGAAACAGATGATCACACTCACCACGTTGATTGGCTTAAAATTAGCTGACATTGTTTTAAAATACCTTCAGAATCCTTCATTTGACTTTCAGCTACAGTCTAAGCACTTGAAAAACCTATGATAGGCATATTTGTATGATATATACGAATTTAAGTATTTATCTCTCTAAAAGGCGAGTTTCCTTGCTTGTGAGAAATTTTCTTACTGGGAAGGTTTCCAAAACCCCTCTCGTGTAGCTTCATGGAATTTTCTCAGCTCTTGTGTTTGCTCCTTCTCCACACCTCTTCCCCAGTGCAAAGAGGCACATCTGTCTGTTTTCTGCCTTATCAAGCAGACATCTACATCTGTGAGGAAAACTCCACTTCCTTAGCTAAAAACCTGTATCTGATTGTGGTAATAAAGCACTACTTCCTCAGTTCAAAACATACATCAGACAGGACCAATTACTTCAAATGACTCATAGCAACAGGCAAAGCAATAGTCGTCTTTTCAAAGCCTTTGAACTTCTACCGCTTCAAAGGTGTACTAAAGCATGGTTATGAGGCGATTGTCTAAAATTGCCAAATTACCAGTTTCCAAGCTTTGACATTTGTTATTTCGAGCAACTAGACAAAGGAAAGCAGCTCGTTCACCCGCTGAGAAAAAGAGAGCAAAACAAAAAGGTATTTCCTAGGTGAAGAGAGCTCTTAATATGATGCATTCTTGAACACAAACCAGAAAAATACTTACGCTTTAAATTAATCAAATAATATAATTAGATTATCAAACAATACGCAACAATAACGTAAAATGCAAACAATATGATCCAAAGCTACTGAGTGAATTTAACAGGCTTTTAAGCACATCCTGGAGGTCAAGAGAGGCTCCAAGTGTTGTTAATGGGAATCAAAGCTTTTCACCTTTAGGTCACCCATTCGAATGTGGCACAGGTTGGTTCTGACTGAACGTCATTACCATCCGGTAATTACTGGCGAGGCTATCTGACATGGGCTTGTGGTCTCAGCAGCCCCAAAGGAGAGGTATTTGCAGAATCCAGCACGAGCACGTGCATCAGCCGCGGTGGGCAGCGCTGGGCAAAATGGTGTCCGGCAGAAGAGAGCTGATCCAAAAGAAGACAAAAGTATGTGCAGCTCAAAGCTCTTCCTTCAGAAAACCTTTCAGTGTTTTCTACTATTTCCGAGTAGTATTAAAGAAAGTTATGAAGTTATTGTCTAAAATTGCTAAATTAATTGTTTCCAGTATATCAGTCTCCACTTTTCTTGCGTTGGACAGAGCATGAGTAATGCATTGTCCCTGATGGTGGTGGCTTTCTCCTGACAAGAACCATGCACATTGACAAAAAAAGACATGCAATAAAACTTATTTTAGCCTAGTTGGTTAGTAGCTATTCTTCGGATGGACTAATCCAGTCTCTATAACTGTCACAATCATGAAATTAACATTGAAAAATTAAGTTAAAGAGGAATTCTATATACTGAACAACATAAAGCATATAATTATTACTTACTTCCCCAAATATCTTTGGGTCTTCATGATGCAACTCTTATTTTAACTTTATCAGGAATCTTCCAATATTAAGAGCACATTTAAATAAGTATAGTTCTAATTGAATAATGTATTTCTGCTTCTTTCACTTTAATTTTGAAACATTCAGTTTTAATTTAATCATTTTATTTAGTTTTTACCTGCTCTCTTAACAGTGAAGGTGATCAAGTATGTATTTGGAGGACACTTGATGCAACTTATTACACACCATGCCAAGTGACAAGGAAGCTCTGGCTTATCAGCATTGTGCCATCACAATGAGAAGATGATGAAAGCTGAATTTATCCTATATAGGTGGATACTTTTCACAAGCCTCTAAGGAAACAAGAGAGAATTTTCACCCTCACATATTTTTTCATTGTATTTATATATCAGAAAATGTGGTAATATATCTTCTGAACTTCCATCGCAGCACTTTCTGGCTCCACCAGGTCACATTTACTTATCCTTGAGCACTGGTCCTCAATATCAGAGGAACCATAATGGTTTGTTCAGGAGACTGTGGGTCTCCTCTGAGCCCATTAGGATTAAACACTAGAGAAAGAATTCAAACATTCCTACTTTTTTTCCAGAGGTCTGGACAGGAACACTCTTAGTAAATCCAGGTGAATAACTGCTGAATAAGTTATTTATTTTCCTTTTCATTGGACCAGATGTATTTATTCATTAGTTTACTTCTAATAAATTATTGGGGTTTGTTCCCAACCAAGTTTGTTGTCAAAATTCAACGCTGATAACTCAAGCTAGCTCACCCAGATGGGACTGGACAGAGCAAACATGATACAGTCCCATTCCCTAATTGGTGTAACTCTTCAAATCTGTCTTTTCTTGTGAATACTCACCTATATGAAATCAAGGTTCTGTTAATGTTTGGTAATATCTACATTAAAACTATTGTTTCTCTACAGATCTTGCCAGAAATACGTTTTTGCAACGATTCCAATAGAGAAATGCAACAAAAGAGAGGCAGAGGAAATTCATTTAAAAACTCCAATAGTCACAGTGGAGATCTGTTCAGGGCTAGAAGTCACTTCTGGCTTTGGTAGGAAGAAAGCCTACAGGCACTTCTTTTTATGAGTAAGTTACATCTGTTCAGGCACTGTACTTTGCTAACACCATACTTTTGTTTTTTAGACTGAAGATCCTTCAAGTCTAGCAGCTCAGATGCTTGCATCCGTCTGTACCCTTTTGGGTAAATACCTGTCACTTTAGGCAGTCTTCTCTGATTATCTCCTCCATGGTGAGATTCAAGTTGTCCCACTAACACGCAGCTCGCTCTCTTCTGGCGCATGGCCAAGTGCCACCAACCCAAGACCTTAGGCTTTCTTCCAGTTAAGGAAATTACAGTTTGCCTCCAACAGTTTCTGCCTTCTCTTGCTTATAAAACTCAAAAGATCTCGGAGATTGTTTGACGAAGCAAAGAAACGTGGACTACCTGGTCAGTCTTCAACTTCTTTCTGTGCTTATCTCTCTGCTGGGCATGTTTGGATGTGTACTGGTAGCAGAAAGAGCAACGCTTTTGTAGAGACCTGGCTTTATAACCTCTCTGATGAATAATATGCACACGAGGCATGTATTTTTAGTGTTCTGCGGCATTTGATTTTGTTACAATTCTTTCTACTGAACAGAAATGCCTTCGCTATATTTTAAGGAGTCAAACTGTAAGTACTTTTATACAAAGCTAGAGCTTCAGCTTAGCCCCATGTCAACAGAAATGCACCAATCTCTCCAGGGAAATAAATTTTTAAAAAGCAGATATTCTTAAGCAACCATTGGTCACCAATCTGGAAGGACCAAGGAAACCTAGTCAAGGTCTGTGCCAGAGGTTTTTAACTGTCACTCCAATCTAGACGAATATTAATTCATTTCTCCCACGCACCATTCTCTGTGTCAAGGTCTGGTCTGTATTTTCCCATTCTCCCAGAGCACACCCACCCACACCCACAGAGGCTTTATTGGTGACAACCTCGTTACCCCCGAAACATGTTCTAATGCCACTTTTCTAGAAAAGTATTAACATTATTGTTATTCTTAAATCTTGGTAGTATCTCTGAAAAAGGATCACCAGCCTGGAAGAGACGAGAAGCACTAGCAGAGAGCATAAATTGCCCATGAATTTCCTTTCATCGCAGGACAATGTATGTGGAGAACCAGAGTACAAACAACCATTTGGAGGAACTATGTGTGTTCTCTATACTTTGATACAACTCCGAATGCTGTTTTCTGTCATCCACTGAGGATCTGAATTTATGAGCACGTCAGCGCATACATTTAAACTGAGGATGCCCAGATGGGGAAACCCTCTCACCAGCAGTGTGAAATACCCATCTGCTGCATATTAATACTCTTCAAGGGATTATTGTTTCATGCTGCCTGGCTGTTACGGTTGGCCTTTGGAGGCTGGGATGTAGGGGTGCATACCAGTGTGGCTCTGGAGCGAGGATTAGGTTGAACCACTGTGGGACAGTGTCACATTAGAGATGTTCTTTGAAAGCTCTGAGATGGCCCATTCCGAGCAGAAGGAATTTTGATAAGCAGAGAGTCCCCTTACGGTATCAATTTGGTCAAATAATATGTTTATGGCACTATTATTAGATCAAGAGAAACGGTTAACTGAAACATGACATGTAACTGTTAGAAATTATCCACTATCAAACATCAGCTAGGGACATTGAAAGGAAAAGTTGACGCTTATAAATAAAAAATGATGTAGAAATTAAACAAACAACCCATGGAGACTCTTTCAGGTTTTTTCTTTCCCCCTGTTTCTTATGTTAAACCACATAATAAATGTTCTTTGAGTTGGAGAGGTTTAATCCACGTGCAGAAAGGGAATTAGAGGCCGATTCAGGTTTTTTTGCTTTCCTTTCCTGGAGGCCTCTTTTTTATTTTCTTTCCAGGTATTGATTGTGAAAGTGATATCACACCAGAAGGTGCATTGATATGGTGTTGAGTAACAGAAAACTGCAAAGACTCCTTACAGTATAATCAAAGAAAGCTTCTGTCCAAGCCCCACACTCTGATGAAATCCAATCAATAGGGACGATTAAATGACACATACAGAGCCATCAATATTAAATACAGCCCATTTCCCTTACAAGAGCAGTGCAATGTAAAGTGGACAAGATAAAACTTGAATAGGCAGGTTATTTACAATGCACGTACAGTATTTAAGCAGCGATGAAAGTTGGGAGCACACATCATTTGCATATTAATCAAAAAAGCAAATAAGTTTTTCAATTCACATAAAATATAGTTTGGTGGGTTTGCAATGTTTCCCAACAATAACTTTTTTAAAGTTTTTTTTTTGGAGGAGCAGAGTCAGAGGGGACTTGACTTCAACCCAAAACATTGTGGATTCTACAATTTGTGATTTTAATAAGTCGTTTGGTTCTTACAGAGTGGATTCAGAAGACCAAGTCATTTCCCTTTTGCCCGTGCAGTGGAAGATAGGGTTTGCGATAATCCATTGCAACTTTAGCCTGCATTCTGCCTCCAGAGGTGAGGAAGAGACCTCCAGGAAGCGTTGCAATTTCCCACCACGAGTCAACATGCAATATTTGGATGGTTTTGTTCAGTAACACAGACACTTAAGCACATCCACGCTGAAAGGCAGCACAAGCTAGCCAAGAGCCAGAGCAGCAAGTCCACCTGGCACGGTGCAGCGCTGCGCCGTGCAGGACTGGCAGCGTGGCTCCAAATGTGGGACGCTCCCGTTGGCTTGGCACTGCCCTTGGCAGGATCTCTTACCTCCCAGCTCCAGGCTGGCATAGCCTCGGCTGAGCAGGCACTTCCAAAGCTGAGGGATGCAGTGGCAGAGCAAACTCTGCTTAACCCGAGTGCACCAGCTCCACAGCCACTGGCAACCACCTTTATCTTTAAGCTAAGCAGATTGAAGAAAACATCCAAGTCCTATGCTGTTCCTGATGTTATCCTTTCCACTATAAAATGGATCTGAGGAAGACAGGAATGTAAATGTGATTATAGATATGAAACAAAGACCTTAAAGAAAGAAAAATCTGATTTTCAACAAGGCAATCCCGTCAAGGGCAGTGGCTGTACCAAGCAGATGCCAAACACGTGACATTTGCCGTTTGTCGGATCTCCCAGTGCCTGTTAAGTTTGCCAGAGGGCCCAGCAAAGGATGGTTTTCCTTTGCTGAATTCCCTTGGGAGCTTGCCTTCAGAGATGCACTGAGGTGCTGCTCTCCCTGCGCTAGGCAGAGTCCACCACCTGAGTCCATCAGCTGAGCGCGACGCTTTTTTTGGTAAACTCACCCTACCTCTCTGCTGTGCCACTCAAATCGCTTTCACCAGTTCTTACAGAGTCCACGTGTTGCAAAAACCGTATCTAGTAAGCCTGGGTTCCTTCTGACATATTTCTTCATACCATGTCTTCAGGATGTGCAGGTGAGAAACCAAGAGAAAATTAGAGATCTACTAGCAAAAGCAACAAATTGATAAAAATATAGAAACAGGTTAAAAATACAGACCTCCAGCAAAACGGGCACTGATACCACACTGCCTTTTGTTCTTGAAAAGTAAGAGAAAGGATGAATGAATTCACTTCAGAGGGAAGGCAGACAAAAGCAGCAGCAGATTGGTAGAAAGGTGCTGCTGTGCTATCCCTTAGCTCCACATTGTTCCTTGCTTTTCACACAGGAATCCTCATCATATTGATTGGTAAATATGTCTTCTTTCTCCCTTTTTTAACATTAATTTATTCTTTTTCAACATTAAACTTTCACAGTCTCTTTGAAGCTAATAAATAAAATTCCTTATCACCAAAACTTGCACTGGTTTTAGTGGAAACCTAGTAGGACTGTTCACAAGTTTAAAGTTAATCATATATTTATGTCCTTTGTTGTACTGGGCCATAAATGTCTGGTATCATGAGGATGAAAACCCTTCATCTTAACACAATTTTCTAGGATTTTTTTTAAAAACTCCTCAATAAAAGTTTTATAGAGAAAGTGAGCCTGAAAAATGTTCTTGGAGATGACACTACTCTCTGCCAGGACACTTTCACAAATAGTGTGGGGACAGCAGGTTGTTTGCCAATGAAAAGCTACTTTCTCTTGACAAAATTGAAAATTGATGACAAAGTGATTGGGTATTTCTCAAAATGCTGTCAAATGTAATGACATTGGGTGTGTTCCAATTAGTTTTGTAGGCTTTCAAGATACAGCTCTCTCTCCTTGCCTTATGTGTAAAAACTTTGTGTTGTGAGTCTATGCCGTTGAAGGACAGCTATAACTGCTACAGCTCCCAAAATTTACTAGGGAATAAGACTGCGCTGACATATCTAGTCTTGACTAAATAAGCAACTTGCACTTTGCAAAACCTGAGCTTTCTTCTCCGCTTTGATGTGGTGTTATTTACACGTACTGCAGGCCTGTAGGTCACTCTGCAGGCAAGAGAGCATGGTACAGGTTGCCAACAGGATAACGAAGTTCATTTTCTTTGACCAGTAATTAACTATAGTCTTATGAGGTGAGAGGTGTCATGAGCCCTGGGACGTACTGAACATCCCACCACCAGGAACGGAGGGGAAAGGGAAGATGAAAGCTACAGCAACTTCAACATCTGTCCTCTTTATGCTGACAGAGCCCGTAACCAAGATCTCCTTCTCTCTCTTGCTATCTAAAGTACAAACAACGTAAAGCCGGGATTGGATTGATATGGAATGCTACATAAAATGTTTGCTTATAATTATTTCTAGCACCCTTTTGAAGCTTAGGGATAAAACATTTCTAATTATTCATCAGGCCGTTGGAACTCCTAGGCCTCTGTAATAGGGATTTAGCAGAACAACAAATAACATACAGGGATCCAGATGAAAGGAGTGAATTTGAAGGGATTATTACCATAAAAAAGCAAATGACTATTTGATGGAGTTGCAACAATACAGAGGGTCAGACAGGGATAGAGAAATAATGCTAATTGATAAATACATAGCTTCTTAAGCTTTAATTTGAGCTGTGGAATAGTTGTAAAATGAGTGATACCTGTAATTTCCTTTTTAAAAAGATCGCTCTCTTTGAAATGCATATATAAGGAAAAGCCCTCAAATGCATCTTTTCTGCACCCCTCCTCCCATTTTCACCACTTGCCGTTGGACATTACTGCCGCAACAAGCAATTCTTTAAAAGGCAGAAATTTTTTATGGTCTTGGCTGGCTTACAGCTGCATGAAGATTTGCACCCCAGTTTAGGATGGGAGCCAGTACATCATCTGCGGGATCCTGTGATCTGCTCATATATGAACCCCATGGGCCATAGGAATCAAGAGACATTCAAGGAATGCAGACTGGATTTTCTGTTCACTATAACATACCACAAAATTCCTATGTGATCTTAATCAGATTCAAAGCATTGCAAAGTAAAAAGCAAACCAAACCAAAACAAAGCAACAAAAAAGCCACCCACAAAACAAGACCCAAAGTCAGTGAAAGCAGGATTTGTGAAAAGTTTGAGGTGCCAGTCCAGCCCTACTCCCTCATTTTTCAGTAAGACAGACAACCTTTAGGCAGTTTATCTTAAATAAGGACCCATAAAAAGTATAAGTGGAACCTAAAATACGGAAAAGGATAAATCTTCCATATTCAGTTCCATTATAAGCAACATCACTACCATCACACAAGTGATTTCCCATAAAGATAGTTTTTGAGGATACAGAAGCTGTCTTGCCTAAAGGAGGGAAAGAAATAAATCTGACTTTGTACATACATGCAAAAAACCCACGGATAGGCGACTTACCAGCTACTCTGCAAGATGTGTGCTTCATTATATCACAAATATCGTTTTAAAGGGCAAAGATATGCAAAGCAGATGTATTGTAACTATCTCTAAATCAGAATTTCAATGTAAGACATTCTTCAACAGCTCAATACAGTCGGTTAGAAGCTTTCTTCCCCTCCTTAATGAAGGTAAAACGTTAGCATTATAAATTGCAGCTTAGAGAAATTATATTCAGACTTTAAAAAAAAAAAAAAGAGAGAGAGAGAGAGAAACTGTAGGCACTAGATTAGCAGGGGTGGATAGTCTTGTTGAGAGTTGTGCTGCCAAAGCCTATTAAAGTAATTCACGTTTTACACATAGACATTACCATTTTCTCTGAACTATAACGTCCTTGGAGTATTACTCCACAGAGACATCCAAAATCCACTTTAGATGGGGCACAAAGGCACAGTTTGAGATTTACCTGTGTGACTTGTCTCGCAGGTGACAAGCATTAAGGAGGAAAATCTACACTTCTGTCAGATAAGCAGAAATTCTTGGTTTCTTAATTCACTTGGAAAGAAAGGATAATTACCTGAACTAAATTTCTGCGCCCATCTCAAATGGACTCTGGGGACAATCCTGCAGATTAATGCTCTAAGAACATAAGATTCAGAAAAAGAACGTAGGGATGTATGAAATAGGATCTCTTTTAACAACCTGGATCAAAAACTGTATCCTGAACCGAGGGGAGGGAGAATCAGAGGAAGGGGCAAATCCAGCGCAGCATTAATGCATTTTGCTGCCTCAGCAGAATCAGATTTTGACAATAATAATGATGATTTTTAAAGGCTGACTTTTCCCCCCCCCCGCCATGTTCTGATGGATTTGAGAGATTTCCGTGACCTGAATGCTTCAGGCGAGATCCTCAGGTGATGTAAATCAGGATTGCTTCTCTGAAATACGGACAAATTCGTCCCTTCCCACCTGCTACAGCTTTTCTCCTCATCTGCAGTATCGTAATAATCTAGCGACGTTAATTAATTTTTTCCGTGTTTTATGCAATGCTGCCCCTGCCTCCTCCCTGCCTCAAATTGTTTTGGTTTTGTTCTTTTTTGTTGTTGCTGCTGCTCCATGTCTGCTAAGTAAATCTGTGGCATGTTACTTTAAAAATGAAATAAAGCTTGTGTTCATAGTGACAGTCAATAACACTACAGCATTATAATCAATTGCTATTTGTAGCAGCAGGACTAGCAGTGGGGGCAGATCAGTGCAAATTACTGTCACTGTGTGCTGTCGTGTAGTGCAGCCAGCCTGTATCACGTAAGACAAATGATACCGTATTCAATGGGAGCAGACAGTACTTAGTCATACCTGTACAATGGCAGAGCCACGCACGCCAGCTCCGAATACAAGGGGAAAGCGGTTATAAACCTACAGAATTGAGAGGGAAGAGAAATAAATTAATCCAGCAATGAGTTGTGTTGCTAAGATCCCGGGCTAAATGCTCCTGCTTTTGCAATGGGCTGGAGAACGGAGGATTACAAGTATCTGGGGATCTACAAAAAGGTTAGATAGCTTTTTAGTGAACGCCGGTGACGTCTCTGTTGTAGTTTAAACTGATGGTTTGTACAGATGCCTGTAAGCCATGGGGGTCTTCAGTTCAAAACACCTGTTATGATCAATAATAATGCCAAAGTGAAATATAATAGCTTCCCCCCCCCCCCTTTCTATAGAAACAGGAGTGTTTCTTACTGCTATAGATCACAGCAATGTAATTTTTTGTCTGCGTTTCATTTGAGAAAAGCGATCCGGGCTCTGATCTCGGTGGGGGAGAGAGCTGTTATCTCAGAGCTGTGGTCTGGAAGCAGCAGGTCAAACAGGTAATTTTAAAGATGGAGCTACGCAGCTCTTTGTGTTTCAGCACCCTTGTCTCTACGAATTAGGCGATTTATTTGGGACCCCCGTGACTATGGAGAAATGCAAATGGTGCTTATTGGGGAGAGAAAGAACTCGCCTTTGGAAGACAAAGCCTTGGTGAGCAGAGCAACGTACGCTTATGAAATTACATCTGATTACCTGGCTAAAGGCTTTCTTATTGATTCGGGGAGGTGCTAGGCAGACTGCGCTCCAACGCGTCGCCCTCCGTTTAGCCTCCGAGTGCAAGAAGAGGGAAGGAAAAACCACCTCCGAGACCCCCCCCCACCTCCTAACGCGCTCCAGCCCAGAAGAAACGCATCTCCCGGCGAAAGGGCGATTCGGCAGCAACGCCAATTCAAACACTGAGCTCACTTCTGGGACTGCTGCAAAGGATGACAATTTATTGCCCGTTTTAATGATACGGTTTGCGATATGCATACTTGCCAACTGGGAACTGGAGTGAGATCAATGAGTTATTTTACATAGGTCCCTGTATTCTGGGCCAGAATGAAACCGTTGACCTAGAGGTGAAAGTCTCTAATTTTATTTCTAGTCCCTCTGAGTCATATAGTCACCAGAAATAACACTGACAGCAATAAAACCGAGCAAACAAACAAAAGTAAGCAAACATCAAATATTAAGGAAAAAGATTTTGCCAAAGAGGCTCAGCGCACGTTTTGTGAGGCTGCATAATCTTTGACAGCGAAAGCTGGAACATAAAACCCCCTCTCTCCTGGAGCCCAGTATTCTTCTCTGAAGACAAATGTTTTATAATAAATATTTTTGTGCCTGTGGAGCTTTGTGCAAAGTTGGACATGATATTTTTGGCAATATCTGAATGTCAGTAGGAATCTGAGAAAGTGTCACATACTGTACTCGAGCTGGCCGCTTGGTGAAAGCCATGGGTTTGAATTTACATGTCACATATGTGATGGGCTGAGCAAAGCAGATCAAGAGAAACGGGAAAATTTCTTGCATTCAGCCTTTTGCGCAAGGAATCTGCCTTTAGTATCTGCTTTGATCCATGAGCTGAATTACAAAAGTGGTCTAAAGTTGCAGCATCTCACTTCACCTTTTTATTGCCAATTCTCTCTGCCTTTCAAACACCGAGAGGCGATGTCCTTGGATATTTTTAGATCCAATATTTTTCCTGTTTACCAAGATCAGAATTACTGCTGCTTCTTAGTATTAGTACTATTAATATCATGAATAATAATAATCATCTTCATAATGGATTTTTCGCTACCCATTTAGAGGGTAGTTTCCAAAGGAAATTTTTGTGTCTATTCCTGGCTAGCAGGCATACTAGTTTGGGAAAAATAATCTTCCACTCAAAGGTAGTTTAACTTCAAATATGGACTTTTTGGCTCAGAGATTACTAAGGAAAATTGTTTCGTTTTGCAACCGTAATTCCTATATTTAAATAAATGGGATTTTCCTTCAGAGAGATTTGAACTATGGAATTTTCCTTTGTTGGAGAAGAATCGACGGAGTGTTTGCTGCTAATTAAACCAAATAGGTTAGCTGAAAAGGAAAATGAATTAATTTTGAAGGAACTTCATACTGAAATTACAGTTTTGAGTATAAGAAAAGGATTTACTCTAATTTGATTTTTTCCTTAAATTTCAGGTTTTATGCATCTCTATTATTTTGAAGGCTATTAGGGAATCTGTCCCTGTTGGCATAAGTAAGTCAACTTCATGTGATCTGTGTTTAGGATCTGATTCAATTACCATTGAAGGCAATGGGGTTTGGATGAAACCTTTACAGTAAGTGTTTTTTAAGGTCTCAGACAACAAAGGTTCAGCTCTGTAACACCCTGAGATCAACCACTAATTTCAGAAAACTAGCACACATGCAATGAAATCACCACATTCTGTAGTGACAAAATATTTTGCAGAAACAGTGCTGAGATGCTGTTAGTGGCTTGGTTTGACCTGATTTTACTTTACACAAACATAAAATGTCAATGGGAGACACTGACAGTGGATTTCATAGCTTTGGAATTTGATATTAGCATGTTTTTTAAAACACGGGAGAAAAATGCATAACATCAAATGAATGCGCTACCTTTACCTTTTCAGTAACTGCATCTTGTTATGATTGTAATATTGAAATATTGCAGATCACTGCAGAGTACAAACGCTGAATTCCTAATGTAGCTATACATTGTATACCCTTAAACCCACATAAATTGATAATTATCAGAAAGAAGTAATACTGTTCTGTTTGAGAAAGACTTTGTGTTTCCTTTTTTGGTTTTCTGGTGTTTGGGGAGTTTTAATTGAGAGACTGGAGCTGCAAAGTTAACAAAAAATCAATATACACTCTGCTGCAGTGGAGAGTATCTTTTTTACCTGGTCTGAGGAGCCTAACCACCTGGATATACAGCACAATATTATTCCTAATATTTTTAGGAAAAAATAAACTATGTATTTTAATTAGCTTAAAAGGGTCAAATGGCAGAAAAAAAATCACCTGCAATACAAAAACTCTGGCTATTGTAATGATACAGTGTGTAATTCAATATATCTGTTTAGATATTGACCTTCTGCATTATTAATGGCTTTGAAAAGGGTACTGCTGTCTTGCAACTCCTTAACAGGTGGAAGCCACTGGAAACCTAACATTTATTGGTTTCTATATGCCAGATTACTTTCAAACGAAAAGTCAATGCAAATATGTTTGCAGCCTGAATTTAATAGGGAGTCCTAATTTTTGTGGGTTGTTTGTTGGGCCTTTTTTTGCCTAAAGCTTCTTCTCTGCTCCCCCCGCCCCCCAAAAAAGATACTATTGTAAAAGAAGGATTTCATTTCCATCAAATGTTTGTCATTTTTTGCTACTTAAAGAAGTTCATTTGGACATGAAACATTTGGAAAGCCCCTGTCTATCCTTCTGAATAAGCCTTCAGCTTCAGAAAAATCCTTGTCTGTTTGGCTGAGATCTTTGGTGAACCAAAGCACCTATTAGATACCTCATATTTTCTGATAGTCATCTGAAGCCCTAATTTCAGAGCAGTAATCACAACAAAAATATTATCTTTTCTGTGTATTCTCCTTTAAACAATATTTTTATGTTAGATACTATGCTTACATGCGATCCCAAAGCAGACCATAGGGTCTCCCACACTCAAACCCACCAGAAATTCTACAAAAGCAAATTTTAGCATTGGTTCTATTTAGCTTGTTTTGCCTTCCACCGACTATTAAGTTGTGTTCTGTCAATGAAAGAAAAAATATTCAGACAGCACAATGTATATCTGGTTGGACATTAACTTGTGTATTTCATTTTTTTTATTTCAGAATGCTGTTTTGATTAATTTATATATTAAAATAAATGAAGTGCTTTTCATGTCTTCCAGTATTTTTAAAAACATTTATCAGTTAAGATGAGTTATATTTGAAGATCTTAGGTTTTTTCCCCCCACATTTATCAGTTATGTAACAGAGAGAACTAAAATGACCATAACAAAAAATATTTTTTCTGCTGTGGAAAAATCAGTTAAATATAAAAAACCTTTTACCAAATATCTTGTGAATATTTCCCCTGAGGGACAGATCCCGTGTGACTTTCAACATAGCAGAAGGAATTTATGTGCAAATCAAGCATAAAACAACAATAGAGACGAAAGGAAAAAAAACCCCAAACAAATAAATAAAAAGAAGAAATTTTAAATGACTAGATCTCACAATTCCAAACATACTATAAGAAAGACTACAATAAAAATCTATCTATATATCTTTTCCTATGGTCCTCTTACTGAAATTTTTAAAAGGCAAATGTACTACACTTCTATTAGGAGAAACCATAAAAAATAGCCATGATCTCATTTGTAAGATCACCAAATATTAGCATTTCCCTTTATTCTAATTGTCAAACTATTTACATATATTATACTATACTCAATGTACAGTGATGTTTAACTGATTTGGAATTGCTGACCTATAATCAGGAAACAGATAAAAGGAGATTTTAATTTCTTTTTTAAAAATTGTTCTAATTTTAGAAGTCTGTAATTAATTTTGTTTCCTTAGGAAGTGAATTTGTGTATCATATGTATTGTGGTGTTCTCCTAGCCCAGTGACAGTGAAAGCGTACTGTGGAAATTTCAAATTTAAGTCAACTTCCAATAATACCATTATATCATGATATCATTACTATGTCATTACCTATCATTTACTTCCTACGAATGACACTAGAAGATGCATCAGTGAGACAAATCAGATTTGTGACTTGTCAGCTGTGGATCTTTTCTTTATCACAGATTTCATCTGTTAATTGATCCAGGTCCCAGCGCGATGTACTCTACGCAGTACAGGGGAGACCTTTGCTGGTGGCAGAAGCTTTTCGTGGGTCTGACCTGTTTCTGTCAATTGGGTCAAGTGGAAATAGGGGAGTAGATATTCTGTGATCTGCTCTGACATAGGAAAGGAGATCTTTTTCCTTCTTGGGTTGGAGGCAGAGAAGGAAATCTGAGCTTGGATCTACACAGGGCTTTCCTTCCCTTAGGTTTTCTCACGGGAAGTTGCTCCAGCCTTTTGGCCAAGGAATTCTTGAGTTCATCGCAACCACAAATTCATCTGCAAATATTCTCATCCTTCCCAAATGAGCTAGAATTGTCAACTGAGCTGTAAAACATAGGCAACCTCTTGAACTTCAGCTATTTTTAAAGTCCAGCTAGATTGAGGTTTTGACTTTTTTGTGCTTTTTTTTCATTTTTTTTCTGACAATTT
The DNA here is from genome assembly GCF_964188355.1 of Buteo buteo. Lineage (NCBI taxonomy): Eukaryota > Metazoa > Chordata > Aves > Accipitriformes > Accipitridae > Buteo > Buteo buteo. The sequence goes on from NC_134175.1 coordinate 50,535,388, forward strand.
TGTGCTGCCAACCAAATCCAAGAATTCAACATGATGAAATGCATACATCTATTCTCCTCCTCTAAACTGTAGTGAAATGCTGACAAAGTCAGAAGAAAGCCTACTCTGATGGGCTTTCAGACTCAAGAGCTCTAGATAAGCACACAGATTTCTGACTGTTTCTCCAAAATAAATCTGAACTCTGATCTTACTTAGGGTTTCACAGACATGTTGTTGTTTTGTTTTGTTTTTTTCCAGAAGAGGCAAATCATAGCATTGTAGTTCTAGATTGATTGAGACATGGGCTGTGATTTGCAGCTTACACAGAATTGGCACCAACGCAGCACTTGCACGCGTTTCCAAGAGGCGTGACTGAAAACATGTAACAGAATTTGACTCAGTAAAAATATATTCACTTGTGTTAAAATGACGGTTCTCATTTTCTTGTAGTACCATGTGTTCCAACACAATGGTTAAGGGCGAACTGTTGCTGCTGAGAGAAGCACTATCTTTCTGGTGACTCACTGAAGTCTCTGGCCTGGACTTCAACAGAGGAGTTCTGTCATCGGAGTCGGAACAACATTTTGTTTCGCTCGAAACATGCTGACTGGACTGAAACTCTTTGAACAATGCATGTAAATATACCCAAAGATAGATGCTACATTATACCCAAGATGAACAGTTCACTTGTGAAGCTGAGCTTTAGCAAGAATCCTGATGCCGTGGGTGGAGTCGGGAGGTCTGGGTCGATCTCCTGGCTTTGCCAGTTTTTACGGCACAGCAGGCAAGAGCTGTCAAAGTTCCCTGAGCCACTCGCCTCCTAAGCTTGGATGAAAATTTGCCTCCAAATCTTACCGGCACTTTTAATGCCACCTATAAGATTGCACTGTTTTACAAGTAGGTCGAACTACTGATGCTTCATTTCTGGCATCCCTTGTATGCGCACGTGCGTTTAAAGCAACTAAATTTTCGCCTTTGTCTGCAGCCTCAGCAGTAAAGTACAGCCATCAGCATCAAGAGGTGGGAAAGGAAAGCCGGACCTAGACACAGCTGCAGTCCTAATTCAGTGAACCTACGTGAATTTACCGACGCAGGTTACGGTCTTGATGCGAAGGATCAGATACGGTGGCTTTTATTCAAAACAATAGACGAAGAAAGCAAAATACTCTGCCTCCTGCCTCCAGGAATCCGTGCAGCCAGGAGCTGGCAAGAGCAAGGGCAGGAGCCCTGGTTTGTGTTTCCTAACGTCCAGGGACAGGAGTAGGAGGGGGCGGCAGGAGAATATTCTGTACCCTTATAGAAAGGAGTAATAACGACTGACATTTAAATCACTCCCCCCCCCCGGCAACAAGCGAATGATGAAATACCTGGGGGTCAAATTCTGCCAGTGGTAATCCAGTACCGGCAAGGCGGTGCTCAGCAGGACTATCTTTTTTCAGCATCTCTGTGTCAGAGAGATGCGGCTCCTAAGTGCATTTCCCAGTGCCCCCGGAGGATATCTGACTACCTCGGCACTTTGCAGTGCCTTCAGCTACGGCCGCTCGAGCATTGCACCTCTCCTCGCCGTCTCCCTCCGTGCCCCGGGAGGCTGTCGCTGCAAAAGCCATAATTTAGCCTTTAATATTTTGATACTTAATGTGACGGATTTCCCTTTTAGTGCACATTGATTTGCTCTGATCGAGGCATGAAGCTGTGCAGGTTTCCTGCATTTCAGATGATTTTAGTATAAAACATGCAAATCCCACAGTGCATCCCCCTGTTTCTTTGGCATTATGTCTGCAGAACGGTGTCACGAACGATGACACCTCTTCACAGAAAAACAGAGAAATATCTTTTGCAGGATGTGAGATTTCTAACGAAAGCTTCCTTGTGACACGAGCTGTTGAACTGTCTCCATAGAGTTCTGATTTAATTTGAACTATTCTTGCCACTCCATCATAAACAACACCATCCAAAATGCTAGGCAATAATTAAATTCCACTGGGAAATAATAATTAATAAGGGCACAAGTGAGCTGCCTCTTCATTTAAAAAAATATTTCTTTGCCATTTATGTTTGGTTCATCTGAATAGCCCATGAGTCGTGAAGATTAACAAATTATATTGAAGTCTCCCACTTTAGAGGTATTATCAGTGAAAGGACTCCCATGCAGTTTTACAATTGTGTATTTTTAAAATGCATTATGAGAATGTTATCTTCCTATCTAAAATATTCTCTTTGAACTAGACAGCTTTCAAATTTGTTAATAAGATGGTGCTATTTTGAAGTACAACTCAAGCCACCCTCTGTCTCAAACCTATAGGTTGAACACATTTAAAAACCAAAAAAAAATATTAAGGACATAAAGACAAAGAAGGGTGAAGAGGAGGATTTACCTCCAACATGAAGGAACATAACAATGTGTTTTCAAAATCTGTGTGGTTTGGATTTATAACGGACCCTCTTATGGTAAGATAAATTTTTGATCCTATTTTTCAAAATATATTCTGATAGCTAAAATATATTTAAGTTGCCCTCTGTCCTCTCTTGCAGGAGCTGTGTGTTTGCCCACAGAATATGGGCTATACACATGCATATTTATTCAAATTTCTTTTTCTTTTAGACATTCCTGCAGCTCTTTTGTTGGCCAACTGTAAACTGATCACTTACAATTGTACTTGAGTGTTTAGTGACCAGAAAATGTACAAATGCTGCTGCTGCCAGAGTAACCGAAAGTGCACAAGCAGATTGAGGGAAATACTACAGGCAAAAATTAGCCATCATTAGTTACCCCTGCTAATATTGCAGAAAATTGAAATGCTTGCCTCACTGAGAATTGAAGAGCATTTCTGAAGTTTATCCAGAACAAAATATCTGACTTTTAAACACAAATAAGATATAAAGTGTTGCGATGCATTGTTGTGCTGCACATTAGCAGTTTGTAGGAAAAGCTAGCAAAGCCCCTTCATGGGAATCAATCCCAGATAAACGCAGTCCCGGTAATTATAATTTTAACAGCTTCAGATGCCATTTTAGGAGCAGGGGGGGAGAGGAAAGGGAGCAAACTGGGTCTCTGCTTACAATGATAAACATAGGACCATAAATGTCAGACAAAGGCCAAGAACGTTGCAGAGGACAGATTGCCGGAGACCCAGCCTAAACGTAAGGAATGCTTGTTGGGTTTTGTTTGGGGGGGGGGGGGGTTGCCCCCCTGAAAACACTGTAGCAAGTGTAAAAAGTAATAATAAACATAGAAAATACCTTTGCCCTCATAAAAGAGCCTAAGCCCCACCACTCTCTATTGGTAGGCTATGACCTGTATTTTACATTTCGAACTCTGTTACCTCGGAAGAAACAAATGTTCACGCAAGAAGACGCAGAGCAGCAGCTAATTCTATGTACGTTTTGTTAAATTTAAAGACATGCCCTTCTGAAGGTCTCCCAATCTCTCTTACCCCTTTTTAGCTTTTCCAGCTCTCCTTTGCACATCTTCACCTACTTTATCCTAAACCTTATTCCCAAAACTTTTTTTTTCCCTGATTGACCCCAGGAAAAAAAAATAATACAGCACCTTTTTGGTGCTGTAGCACCCGAGCCGTGCTAAGGTAACCTTCCAGTTGATATTTTGGGTATTCGTTTTCACAGATGACCTTACTGTCGATATCTCTGTCAAGCGCGTTTCGGCAGCACCTGTTACAAGCGCTACGGGCTTCCATGCACATGTGGCACCATATTGGAATGATGCAGTTCATTTGACATAATGCAAGTAGGTAGGGTACATGTTGCCCAACATATTTAAACGGCATTATAGTTTGATCAAGGAAAGCTTTCGAAATATTTTGCACAATGTAGAGGTGTAGGCACGATAATATATAAATTGCAAAGGTTCATTTGGGATCCTCATTACCAAAACCAACCAACCAAGGAAATAACATAGAAAAACATGCCATTCCCTTTTCTTTTCTTTTTTTTTAAAGATAATGCCATTATACACAAGGAAAGATTAATAATTAACCACAGTGAAGACACCTTTTTTACAGTTATATGAAATATAAAATACACAGCAATTCTAATATTTCTGAAGCTGTTATACTTCTTGTGAAAAATTAAAATGCATAGAACTAAGTATCTCCCCAAATGCCAAGCTTTCAAAATAGGTACAAGAAATTTCTAAAATAATTTCCTGAACAAACAAAAAGCTCAACCCATATATCAAAGCTCATACATCTTACATGTTCTCTTGTCTCTTCTTATTTATATTAGGATTTCAGCACCTGACCGTACAACCAGTGCATTTTTTTCTGTATCTCTCACATTACACAGATTTTTATTATGTTTTGTAACACTAGCAGAGATGTCTGATTATGATTTCTATTAAACTTTGATTTGGAAGTGCAGGAAGAAGAAGTATTAAATAAGACAAGCCACTTTAATCTTGCCTCCAAAGGTAATTAGAGTGTCCAATTTGGTAACCTTTTGTAAATACACAATACCCACTTTCTCTGAGATAAATGAAAGGATGATGTTGCACAAATCATACGGAGTTATTTGTATATAATCCTAAGGCATCAGGTAAATTGGATCCAAAGACAAATTAGGGAACCGCAAAGAAACAAACAAACCAACCAACCCACCTCATGCTAAAATAGAGAAGCAAGGTTAATAGGCAAATATATTGCTGAGATATTTTTTTACCCCTATAAACCGTGTCTCTTGTACTCTTAGACCTACACAGCTATAACAATACAGTTACCAAAAGGAAGGAAACACTGTGCAATTTTGTATTTAATATTTATACCTGAAAACCACTGAGTAGCAACTTTGAGATTTCCAGAAAATACTATATAGTGAAAACCATTTTTACAGTAATTTCGTCCCAGGGTGTCTTTACAAAAGTAGCGACACAATGAGCAGAACTAATCCTGTATTGCTCTTGCTTCCGACTCACCTCTGTGGCCACTCGGACTCTGCTTTCTGTCTTTATACTTAGTTTGTCTCTGACCCGAAATAACAAAGCTATGAACTGTTAACCAGAGCGGGAAACCTTAGGCGTTCAACTTTTAATCTTCTAGCATGGCAGTTCTTATTCTGTCAACAATAAACACATTTGTTAGCTATGCCTTGTGCAGTCTTATATATGCATCTATCCATTCCTAAAAGATATATTGGCACTGGGCTATTAATGACCAATAATTCCACATGAACCCAGTATTGTTGTTAAAGGGGGGGAAAAAAAAAAAAAAAGAAAAAAAACAAGACCAGACCTCACATGTATAGAGATGAGAGTCAGAGATGTATTCACCAGTTGAAGGAGGAGAAAGTGAAGTGCAGAGTGGGTGGCACTCTTTCTGGTGTGGTTATATTATTGTGGTATTAAATCTAGTTATATCATCACTTTCTCACTACCCAGGAGCGGGACAGATGGGAAAGCGTGGTGGGAGTGCACCAGGAATAATGTTGGCACGCATTGCTGGTGCGAGGTGAGGAAAGAGGACCGAGCTCCTTGCAGGTGAGCAGAAGAGAGAAAATCACCGGAGGGATGGAAAGTGATGCCTTCAGCCCCCTTTTCCCAAGGATTTCCACCGTGGCCGTGTGGTTTCCCCTCCCACACCACCCAGCCACTGAGCCTCTCCATGGCTTCCTCTGTATATTTTTTTCATGCTTCCTCTGTATATTTTTTAATCTCCAGTGTGATTCCCCTGGGGGTAAAGCATAAGAACCCATAGGGTTTTTTTCTGCACAGCTCTCTACAGGGTTGGATTCATCTCCCACAACCCAGAAGCGGCTGAACTGAAGGGGCTGAGTTTAAAAAAAAACACTTTCTCGACCCATTCCTTTGGAAAAAGTCTTTGCTGTGATGGCTTGGGAAACTAAGCCTATGTTTTATAGAAAAAAATATGGGGAGAAAAACGGCCGAAGGCCCTTGAATCTACATTAAGAGTCTTGTTGAAGCCAACTGGCTGAAAGATGCCAGGTCAAATTGTGTTATTGTCCGCAGACCCTACTTCAACCGGCCTTTCTTTGAGATATACTTTCTACTTTTGAAAACAAGCACAAATTAGACTAAATCAGCTTAATCTCACAGATCCACCCAGTTTTGGTCTAAGCTACAGATGAAATCGAGCCGATAGGTGTTAAGGGTGTATCGTGATATTAATACTTGGCACTAGACTACACGGCTTCACAAGAAAGTTACTGTAATTGGGATTTTTATCCCCTGGAAGTCAGAAAAAATTATTGACAGTTTCTGGGTCCTAAATGCATCACCGTTTCAAGTAAAATAACAAGCTTTGCCTCAGGCTGTAGTTCATGCTATGTGATCACTTGATACTTTGTCTATGTGGCTTCCCATGGTAAGAGAGAAAGGGAGAGAGACAGAGAGGAGCCTCCGTCGAAAGAGAAGGGAGTCAACAGATCACTTCACAAGCAATTATTATTTTTATTATATTATTTCAACATCATGATAATTAATGACTGAACTTCCAAACATGTTTGTGTGAATTCAGTGTACTGATAAGAATGGCTGCATAGTGGGTGATTTATATTTGTTTCTGATTTTTTGCCTGGGTGCTTAGCAGCAGATTGCCGTTCTGTAACTGCATTACTGTGGGGTAACTGGAAATGTTTTACAGGCAAGTTCTGCCATTTAGCATACAACTGTAATATGGTTCTATTATCCATTTTCAATCAATATTTAACCTTTTCAATAAACAACTTAAGTGTACTAAGCCAGAAGGAGGAAAGCTAATTGCCACATGATATATTTGGTTTCCAGGTATACTCAGCTGGCTAAAGTAAAGTTAATTAGGTTATAGGTAGCACAGCAGCATTTAGAAAAATATATCTTCTGCCTCATAAACCTTTTGTTCAGTCAATAGCATCAACAAATACTTGCAGATGATGCCTGTAATATGATGACCACTACTTGAAAACCCGGACTGTGCATTTTGCCCTTGCAAATGGCATACGTTACCAAATGGTATTATGGTAAATGGGGGAAGTGGGTGGGCGGACGCCGCAGATCTCCACATCCAGCTTTGTGTTTACGCCCAGGATTACATTTGTGAGCCCAGCTGTAGGAGAGCCAGCTCCTTGGAAGAGGGTGACTCTATAATGTGTAGCAGAAGCATTTTTTTTAGAAGAAGATAGAAAAGAAGAAATTAAGAGGCTTTATTGTTACACTATAAAAAGCTCATTGTTTATGGTAACTTCACTGAAGCAGTATAAGCTTGAAAATACTGTTGTTCGTAATTAAAGAATGGTATTGTCCGCTGTTCATATGTGATTTCGGTTCCATTGCAGCCTTCAGAAACCTTTTTGCTTTGTTATTGCAATGCACACACCAACAAATAAGTTACATGCAGTGTCTCTTGGAAAGTCCTTCTTTCCCTGGTAACCAGAACTGGCTTTTAGATAGGTGTAAGTAGCTATTTTTAAAGGAGAAAACTAACATTTAAAATTCAGAATGTCAGGGTTAATGAAGAAAAAAAATGAAAAAGACATTTTAAAACAAAGGAAAGTCTGCTGAGAAATTGTTTCCATAGAGCTATTTTATTTGCATTTCATCCATTGTAGATATATATTTTGCAGTTGTTCATCTGATCTGGTTATCACTTACTATGACGTGAATTACAGATGATTTTCCAATATTTTTTTTGAGAAACCTACCTTTGATAAACCCGGGGAAAAGTATCATTCTAAGGACCAATTACAAAATCTTGTTACGAATGCCCATCTTTACTCAAGCAAGCAGTCCTGCTCAGCAAAAAAGAACGATTACCGCCCATTTAACTGACTGGAGTCTTTCCCTGGTTCAAGCTTTACATCCCTTGCTTATTTGCCATAGTGAATACTGTATAATAGGGATTCCAGTGAAGTCAAATGGCAAGCCACGCAGCAATTTCAATGAGACCAAAACTAGGCCCTGAATGATCAACACTGATCTTTATTATTTGAGGGTAATAATGTACCCCTCTAGTTTACCAAGAGTAGCTGCTCTGAATATGCTATAGTTTCAAGAAGACTGAACGAATGCATCTGTCTTCATGAATGGTGATTAAAAAAAAATGCAAATCTTCTTACATCTTTTCTTCCTGACATTAGGTCATTGCTTTATGGCCTTCTTTTCATTTGCACATCCATAGTAATTTCTATTTTGGGACACTATTGAAAATATGAGATTCACTGGATCCAAATAGACATTCTTATAATAAGCAGATTGTACTGAGCTACAAAAGCTGCAGTATAATAAAACAAATTGTATGAATGTGAGAAGAATGTGTAAGAAGTTTCATCATAAAAAAATGACCAATAACATTAAGATGTTTTGTACGAGGAAAACACTCCAAGCACTGTTCTTTGTTACTGTATAAAAAGCCTTTTTGCAGTGGCTGTTCCTTGACACAGAGTCTTTATATGTGAAATAATTTATTGCCATACCTGTAACTGAAATAATGACTAAATCATTTTAAAAAAAGTCTCATAGCTCCAACAGAGTAAATCTTCTACAACTTGCTGCAGTGCTAATCGTAAGCATGTTATACAGTAAGTTTGCCTGAAGCTAAGTTAAGCAGGCAGATTAGGACTGTAATATAGTATCAGGGCTCATAAATCAAGTGTGCTTGCAGATTTTCTTTCACTTACTGCTCCTTCTTACAGTTCAGACAAGTCATAATTACACATCAGTAGGCATTGTGAACAGAGGAATGAGCTACAACATAACGCACAATAAACCCTGTCATATAAAAGCAAACTGGATAAAATAACAGAAGCAATACTCCATTTTACAACATCACACTAAAGAATTACACCATGCCATTGTGTAATATTCTGATCAATCAAGAGCCCATCCACAACTGACAGTCCCAGTAGGCTAAAATTTACTATTCAAAGATATTTTCCATTTGTATTTATTATTATGATGATTATGATTATTATTATTATAATATACAGTGAATGAGAACTTAAAAAAAGCCAGAGGTTCAAAATAAAAAGTGCTCAGTGCAAAATACAATTAAAGATATTTTCCTAAAGCTTTACTATGCATGCAATCTTTTGACAAATAATAATGGGGAAGAGGTAAATGATTTTTCATTCATATTTTGTTAGCATTATGACAGTGAGCACAGGTACTGTATGCCATCTCTTTTAAACCAAAGCCATGCTGACTGATGTCTCCTAGTTATTTCAAGGCTTAGAATGAGATCAAAGGTGCTATGGCTTTAGCGTATGACATTAGCGGAACACTGAAAATGGGATTTGATGAAATGAGAAAATATTGGTTATTTTAATTCTAATAAAATAATTTCAAAAGAATCAGGAGACAGCAGGTAAATAGCAAGCACTGCATGGAGGCACAAGGGTTTATGGGGTTCCTGCCTTCTCCCCTAGAAAATTATCCTACATTTCCACTCTTTGGACAAAGAGAGCAGATAGCTGCCCCTAATTTCACTCCTGCAACTGAAATGCTCTTTTGTTGCCAGACAACTTGTATCGCAGCCCTGTGGTTTGTCTGTTGCTGTATCCCACCTTCTGCTAATGTTTCCTCACGTGATTATAATCAAGTCGCCATGTTCGTGCCTTGATAGAAGAGTGTCACAGATTTGTGCGTGTGGAGGTACATGGAGAGGGAGAGGACAACGCTGCTTCCAGAAAGGCAAGCTCTTGGAAGATTGGTCTTTTGGCCAAAGATTCAGTTTGGGTGGTTCAGATAAGAAAAATTCACCCCTGGTAATTACCCATCACCAGCCTTGATAACATAATATCAACAGAATTTGATCTTTTCTTTTTCCAAATTAGGTTGATTTTTACTAGCATGTACCCATTAAGCTTTACTGCTGTGTTATTTTCTGTTCGTGTTGGGCTTTATGATCCTAAATCATTTAAGCATTTTTAAAAAAGCCTATCCATGTATGTGGTTTTAATCTTCTCCTCCGCACCAAATGCTCTAGGCATGGGCAGTATGGCATCTGCAAAAAGGGAGTGCTGTGGTCTTTCTCTGGTTTACTGTAGATCGTGTCCCACCTTCTTCAGAAACAAAAAAAAAAAAAAGAGGAAAAAAACCCCAGTAATTTTAAACTGGAAGATGCACCAAATCTGGTGTCTCAGTCAGACAGAACTTCCCATCACAACTTGTTCTGATCTTTGCTGAGATGGGATCTGCTGCAGAAAGTTGCATGTTTTTAAGATTTGTCCTGTAGAGACCAACATCTCAGACTCCAAGTCAAGCATGGCCAAAGGCGGGGTGGGGGACCAGAAATTGCAGTGTCATGTAGGTAATAGTGTCCATATTCACAAGCACTTGTAATATGCTAAAAACTATTACTATTTCACCCCTTTTCTATGCACCATTCTGGCTTTGTCCTGGCTTTTTCCATTTTTCACAGATGCAGGTGTTTTTCTAATGCTGGCCTTGAGGTCTACCTCCCTTGACTTGTCCGATGTCTTTTCCCATATTATTCTGGATTTTCCTTTATATTTCCAGCATCAAACAATTCACCCAACATAAGCCTGAGCTATTCCTGCTGCTTTCTGGGTCACTGCCAATGGCACGGCTGTGTGCTGATCAGGTTTTCCATGACCCTGTTGCTGTGTCCCCAGCAGCCCCTGGCTGGAGCTTGTTGCCTCTCCAAAGTTGAGAATCCCGAGGCAGTTACAAGGTTTTACATGTTTTCACCTTTTCCATCTCTCTATGTTAAAATATATTGCTTATGTTTGACATGCTTTTGTGGAGTACAGTGTTTTCCAAGGCTCTGCAACACCGGTTCCCGGTTTGCTGTCTTCACCTGGCAAACCCATCCCATCCGAAGCTAATGGAAACTGCCCCGTGCATCAAAATAAGTTACTCGTAGAAAGCAGGTTACCTTCCTATTGCTCTGAGGCAATATTTGCAGATAGAAATGGAAAATAATAATAACATTTTTTAAAAAAAAGCTTAAATTGGCATCAGCTGTGCATGCCCAGTGACTAACAGCCTCCTTGGGACTGCACAATACAGCAGCTATGCAGGAAAACTTGCAGCATCCCCCTCTGGCTCCCAGTTACAGGCTTCAACTTCTCTGTCAAAGCTGCCCATGCATCTCCCTCCATCGGATGCCAAATTCATGACAGACAGCAAATGTACGGTCTCGCAGAGCGAGAAGGCTGAAGAGCACTGTGGTATTCATAAGCTGAAGGAGAAGTCATATATTCATAAGCAAATCGCCTCAAACCATCAGGCTGCTTTCCCTCTAATATCTTCCTAATTTGTAAGACGTAGGTAGAACATCCTATTCAATCAACATTATTAAACACTATTCATTATTTTTGTAATTATCTGGGGAAAAAAAGGAAGGTTTAAAGCTGTATATGAAGCGAGTTATTCCAGCGAGCAGGGCAGGAGCAGATTTCCCACCACGCTGCAGCAGCATGAGGCACCTCAGTCTACTCTGGAGTGCTTGACCATGTCCTCAGAGCCGTGCTCTATATTCTTACACGTGTGGTCTTTCCATAAAATAAACAGCTATTGGGCCCTGAGCTCGCTATGAGCTCTGTATAGAGATAGAGTCCAGTTGCTGGGGTTTTTATTTTCCTCTTTTTTAGGGAAAAGTGGCAGTCTGCCTCTTATAACCCTCCTTTTGTGTTGACATTCATGTTTTCTGTGGATGTTTTCTGTCCACAGCTCTGACATCAATTCCAATACGGCATCAGGCAGGACCAAGGGGCAGAAGTTTTGCCTGAGTGTGGGGATTCTGATACACTTTTTCACTTTTTTCACTTTTTGTTTCTGAATCAGTATTAGGATCTGAAAGGTGATGGGCTGAAGAAAAAACCCAGCATTGAAGACCTGAATAAAGTTCTGCAAAATTAAATTCAGAGATAAAATGGCCTTGCAGCTGGCCACCGTAGTCAATGACAATTTGAGTCAGCATTTTATTCCTGGAGTAAGTTAGTGAGTTTTCTGTGCTGACTGAATTGGTATTTCCTGATGAAGGGAGAAGCGTTTGGAAAGTACATAAAGCTTTGAAAAGTCTAAAAAGCAGAAACCAAGTAATTTAGGGTTCAGTGCTCCTGCTTTACAGTAAGACAGAAAGAGGGCGATTTTGCCTCGCACTGTATGGCAAAGCATAGGTATAAATTGTATGTGAGGTGCTAACTTGGTCAAGCATTATGATCTTATCTTTGTGAAATTTAGTATAATTTCTAAGGGCAGATGTTACAGTGAGATGAAGTACAACGTGTTTTATCCAGGGTGGGGAGGTCACGCAACCAGCTATTCATGTGCATTTGCCAGCTGATAGGGTCTGGTTGAGTTTTACAATAAAGACAAATATATTAGCATTCCCATGAATCAATATTGTTTAAATAGTGTACCAGAAGGTTCACTGTCAATCACTAGTTTCTGAAAGTTGTTCATCCCAACTGTTAGGTGAATACTGAATATATTCACAGAAGTTTGGATCTGTTCATGAATAATTCATACAAAAAGCAGCCGATCAATTTGCAATTAATAATGATTCAGCTTCTCCCACCCATACACACACAAAATAACACTATCACGGGGCTTACCCCTCTCCTGAATAAACTCTTTAAAGGGGACAGAAGCAGACTCTGGTCCTATCTCTGCAATGAAAAATTGATTCACCTTCTTTTCTAAGAAATGCTCTGTGGAAATTTCAAAAAGCTTTAGCCGAGCTATGCAAAAACAAACTAAAAAAAAGCCCAAACCTGTTGAAATGACTTCATGAGGTAATGATAATTCATTTCTCTTATTACAGTACTTTAGGAAATCAGATAGTTCCCCTATATGCAACACAAAACTGCTCAAATCCCATTTTTACTCTTTTCCTCTGGCCTTCTGCTGCACAAAGAACTTCAACCCTAACAACATTCTGACCAACATTTCTTCTCGAAATTCAAGGAAATTAAATCAGCTAATTTCATCAGGTTCTTTTGCTCAGGTTCTAAGCTCACACTTTCATGTTCAGCTTTTCTAAAGTAAATTTTATAAAGCCACTTAAAACTGTAAATCAGTAATACCGTATAGTAATCCCATTGGGAAAGAAAAAAGAATGAATTGCATGAATTTGGGTGTTCTGCTTGTTATGGTCACCCTTGAAGGAAGAGGACTGGTGAAATTCAATCAAACTAAATGGATATTTCAGAATTTAGAGAACAACCTGCTAAATTGCGGTTTTACTCACCAGTGACGATCAGTTTTTAGCATGGGTGAAAGGAGAGATAAGATGTTAAAAATCTTATTCTGTTACTGTGTAAGACAATAGCAGAACCTAACTGTTCTGTGAGTCCTATTCAAATAAAATAGCAATGTAGAACTTAAAATCTGCATATAAAGCTTACCATTCCAATTACATTTTCAGAATGTTCCAAATTTTTTTTTCTTAAGCAAAAATGGTAATTTTATATTTTTTACACATTCAGCTTCACTGAATTTCAAGAGAAAATATGTTTTCTTAGGTAAAAATAATAACCAAAAGAAGCCAGATGATCTCTAACTTCAGTCCTCTTAAAGAATGCATAATGAGGTCTATTGTTTTCTTCTGGTCACGTAACTCATTTGGGCTCTTTTTGTCTTCTTTTGTTTTTTTCTTCCACCTTACACAGAGAATTGCGCTGGTTGACCAGACCTTTTCTTTCTGTCAGGCAACATAAGTCCCTTGTAGTCAGTAGATATAAGCCTACTACCCAACCTGCAAAGAATTAAATCCAAAATGAGGTAAATTTAAGCCAGTAAATCCAGAAAGGCTAAAACGGAATTGAGAAATTCTCCACCCGCGTAGGTTTTGATTGCACAAAACAGGTCAGGTGCCAACCTTGTCATCTACACTGCCCACTTCCATCCCAATTCTCAATTCCCAGGCACAAACACAAGTCCCTTTTCCTCTTCAAAAGATGAATTCAGACCCCACATATTTGACTGGGCTGAGCTGAACACCTAGTTGCTGCAGAGATTAATGGCACAGATATCTTCCCTCATTCTCCTAGATGACGTCTCTATGAAATATTGTCACCTGGAAGGAAGTAATACACTGCTTTGTACTGAGAGATGTTCTGGTCTCAGCAGACATCCATCATACAGAAGTTCCTACCGAGTGAAATTTGGCATTTTCAATGTTTTCCACTAGGTCTCTTCAAACGAGGGTTGCCAGATCGGCCCAACAGAGTTGCATTTCACTAGATAAGGAGGATTCACCAATTCACCAATCATCTCAATTGCCTTCTTGCATTGCAATATCCTAAATATTCCATCTATTATCCTAGCAGAAGGGCACGTATTGCCACAACAGGTGGTTCTCCAGGGTGATGTTTACTCAAACTACAGCAGAAATCATTAGCAAACTGAAACTAAGCTTCCACAAGTGAGGGATGATGCAAAGTTTCAGTAATGAAGTACACTAACACAGGATCTCGTAATTCATCTGGAGCCAGAAGTCTGTATCATGTTTTTCTGCATGCCTATTTTTCATCAAACAACATACAATCTTTACTTGACTATACCGTATATCTTCTCTGCCTAGTGGGAACCCTAATTTGCTTTAAATTGCCAAAGTGCTCATTATGGAATGCTTAGTAGCTAGAGTTTGTACATAATATTTGAAAATCAGCCTTAATTTTTCTGCCTGAGATGAACACTTGGATTTCAGAGTAAACATAATCAGAGATTTACACAAACTCAGTGAACCCTGTTTATTATATTTGCCTGGAATAGCTACAAAAGAGGTCAGAGGTCCAATGTCTTCCTGCAGAGACAGATCATGTTCTAGCTGGTACTGAGGAGGAAAAAAACAGTAGGTGATGCTTTAATGAATGGCTTATCATGTGGAACACACCATGTGATAATAGCAGTGCTGGTAAGGAAAGAAGGAAGTAAAAAACATAAAGGCTTTTGCTAGGTCTACATTGCTTGAAAGCTTACATTTCAACAACAGCAGATGAAGAGGGTTTATTAAGAATATGTAGTAAAATCTGCAGCAAGTTGAAAGGAGCTTTGAACTTTTTGTTTAAACATTATTTTGGAATTGCCTGTGAGATGGCATTGCCCTGACTAAATAGAAACACATAGCAGAATATTTTGATCTGGTGTGTCAATATTTCTTGCCATTTTTACTGAAGTGACCTTATATAAGAACTCGGTTCAGAAAAGAAAAAAAAAAGAGGGTCACAGACAGATTATTCCAAACACTAAAGGGATAGTCAAAAATATAAGTTACAACTTGATTTTTGTTTACAAAAGGTTGTCAGTTAGGAGCTGTGAAAATGCTTGTTCTTTGAGACTAAAAATTATGAAGATAGAATGGTCCAGCTCTTTCAAATAAAGCATTTCTATTACATGGCATGGGACAGATCCATATCTTAAAACTAGACTGGATAAAGTACTTATTTCTGAATTGCTCTTCTTCTTCTTGTCTTTCGGGAAAGAAGAAACAGGCTCAGCATTGAAAACAAAAATGTGCTATCCCCAGTTGTGGCTCTCAATTTATTATTTTTAAGCAACTGTTCTGGCCTCGTCTTGTGGTTTAACCCCCGCCGGCAACTCAGCCCCACGCAGCTGCTCACTCCCCCACGGTGTGATGGGGGAGAGAATCGGAAGGGTAAAAGTGAGAAAACTCATGGGTTGAGATAAAGACGGTTTAATAGGGAAAGCAAAAGTTGCACACACAAGCAAAGCAATCCAAGGAATCCATTCCCCACTTCCCACAGGCAGGCAGGTGTTCAGCCATCTCCAGGACAGCAGGGCTCTGTCATGCGTAATGGTTTCTTGGGAAGACAAACGCCATCACTCCCCATGTCCCCCCTTCCTCCTTTTTCCCCAACTTTATGTGCTGACCATGACGTCCTATGGTCTGGAATACCCCTTGGGTCAGTCGGGGTCAGCTGTCCCGGCTGTGTCCCCTCCAACTCCTTGTGCCCCCCAGCCTCCTCGCTGGTGGGGTGGGGGGAGAAGCAGAAAAGCCCTTGGCTCTGGGTAAGCACTGCTCAACAGTAGCGAAAACATCCCTGAATTATCACCACTCTTTCCAGCACAGATCCAAAACGTAGCCCCAGACCAGCTACTACGAAGAGAATTAACTCTACCTTGGCCAAAACCAGCACAGCTCCCTTTTTTTTTTTTTTTTTTAAAGCAGGAGTCACAAAATGTTCTTTACACCATTTATCCAGAAAACAGCACCTTGAAAAACAGCTTGCCAGCATGAAAAACACCAAGACATGATGGCTCTCATTACTGACAGTTTTGGTAAGTCTGACCCTGAGATCTCACTGTAAAGAAGACATCGAGACACCAAACCCCCTTGAAAGCCCCAGCTGCTAGAAGGATATGCAAAAATATTGAGGTAGGATGGACTCCTAACCCCCCGTTGAAACCAGGGGAAAGTAGGTGTCTAAGTGGATACAGGCTTGTATGGCTTAGAGGAAAAAAACAAAGTGCATCGCATTTAGCATTCATTTTGAGAGGTTAACCTTTGGGAAACCAGAACATTCAAATCTAAATTTCCCATGGCCACCTGAACCCTGGCCACTTGGGCTCAGGCTGAAGTGTCAGTCCTTACAATCTTGCCTTGCAGGATCACGAGTAATAAGAACTAAATGCCTGAGCTAATAGAGTAATTAATTCTCATTTACGTAGGATAATTCTCATGCAGTTAAAACCTCTGGCTGAAGTCTGAACGGTGTGGAAGGAGATTCTCCATGGTGAGCAGGGGGAGACTGGGATAGGTAGTAAATCTCTGCATCGCACGCAGAAAACATACTTTCCCTCGTGTATAGGTATCATGTAGTTGGCCACGTCTTCCTGGGCTCATGTTAAAAGGCAACAGCAAATCCTCTCCCTGAGGGTGTAAAGGCTGACCGAGAAGTCTTCTCTTTCCCTACTCTTTTGCAAAACGCTGGGAAGAGCCATAATCTGCCCCTACTTGCTTCTTGTTAAAATGTCCTTTGGGTATGGATGGCGTAACATCCACGCTGTCCATCACTGAGGCTGGGCAGCCTGCAGAAGGGGCTCATCCTGCCATAGCCCCTGGTTGCTCGCAAAAAAAAAAAGGTGCGTTTCTGGTCCTGACCCAACCCTGAGAAAGCAAACCAAACCAACATGGAACGCCAAGGAGCAGTCAAAACTCGAGCCAGAGTCAGATAAAACACACAACTGAAAGGTAAACTCGCATCACCACTTAAGTTGGGGTTTGATCTGAAATACTCTTTGCGGCTTTGATTTCTGAGACTTTCATCTCTTGCTCAGCAATAAGTTCTACATGAAAGTCTGGTGTCCTATGTTGTTTTAGAAAGTTACCTGCCAGGATAAATTAGGGTAACGGCGACGGCTGATGCCTCTGGAAGCCGTTCCCTGCTGGCTGCTGTTCACAACGGGCAGCGTGTTATCACGGGGTAGACAACCTCAGCTCCCTTTGCTGAAGGGCGTCTCCCACCCTGAAACCCAGAAGTCCTTGGGGGTGGCTGCAGTAAAAGCAAAGATTTAACGCTCCGTGTTTGTGCATGGTATAACACCAGCGAAAAACAAAGAGAAGAGGAACAAATCTGGCATTTTCTCTTGGCAGAACTCAGTAATACAAATTATACTACCATCAAACTTCTCTCACAGGAGTGCGTACAAGAAGTCAACCTCATTAATGAGTGTAATTAAGACAAATATTTAAAATTCTAGTTTCCTCTCCATATCTATAGGGCAACAGAAATTCACGTTTGGATATCACAGATCACTTAAGAGCTCTTACAACGTAGTGTTCAGGTGTGCACAGTCTGCACGAGGTGCGCACGTGGCTCTGGATGTGGGAAGCAGGCGTCCCAGGTCATTATTCGCCTCCAGCACATGCTAGACCTGCACAAGATTCACATGGCAGGAGCCTCAGAGGAACCATATTCCTCCTGCACTGGCCTCCAGGTCTTAGAGAGATCATCCAGGAGTTTGAGATAATTTTTTTTTTTTTTAATAGATGGATTTTTGAAACTCAGCCCTAATTTCTCCTCAAGCACCAAGACGTGCATTCAGTCCAGCAGGACGTACACTGCTGAGTGCAGTGCACATGCAGACAAACATTAATCTCACAGATTCAGCACTCGTGGCCACTGCTCCTGCTGCCCATCCACTCACTCGATTTGGCAGCGTCAGGACTTATAGAAATGCACTCAGCTTTCAAAATATCTTTTAAGCAAGTTCAACAAAGCAGGAAATAATTCCAGCGTGTGCACGTTGGAGAGTCCTTAACTTGTAACATACCTCTTGTCAGCTGGAGCCAATATTTGCAGCTCTCCTTGGAGAGGTTCTGGGTCTGAGACTGTCCCACCCAGCCCCAGGAGGTAACACAGGGCCATTTACAAAAGTGAAAAAGAAGCTATGCTCTTTTCTATCCAATTCCTTGTACTACATACACATCCACGTCGATGCCAATAATAAAACGACTGAACATCTTACAAAGATGCTAAATATTCCCAAATGCCAATGCAAACATTCCCAAATTTCTTCTCCATGGTCTCCTGAACCGCAAAACCCACACCGCGTCGCTCCCACCTAGCTCCAGCTAGTTGCTTTATCCTACAGCAGTTCATGCACCTTGGGTGGAAAATCAGTTCCAACCAAACTGGAATCACCAGCTCCTACCAAACCTTCTCAAGATCCCATCTACTCGATGGTGGTCTTGCTTGTGTCTGTCCACAATCCTGCTACAGCGTTCTCCAAGACCGCCTTTCTAAGCCCAGCACTTTTCTTTTTGGCCCGTCGACACCCGATTTATATTTCCTCGTCTTGTATTTCAGGGTGAGAGTTTTGGGACAGGGACCATCTTTTGATTAGTGTGCCCAGGGCAGCGAGGTCCACGTTTGCAAATAGGCTTCTGACAGCTTGTTCATATAAAAAATAACTGCAACTACAACAATATATCATACAACTGCTCAGACATGGACTTGTGCCACATCTCAGCCAAGTTTTTTCTCAGAAACTTGAAACGGTATAGAGGAATCACAGTGCTGAAAAGCAAAAAACTTAGTGTTGGTAACACCACCCACAACCCGTACAACTTTTCAGTGAGTTTCTTATGATATTGGGTAGGCTTTCCCCCCACCCCCCCCCCCAGCAAATGATCAAGGGCCTGGCTGCAATAAATAAATAAAATTCCTCCTGTTATTTACAATGGAAGCTTCTAATTTGCTTATTACTTTGCTTATCTATTCATTGAGATAATTATCTGACACCTGCCAACAGCAGATTGTTCTGACAGATTTTTATTGGCTGAGATCAATTTGTTACTTACCATCTGTCCAGCTAAAGGTGGTTTACAGGTCAACAAGCTGGTGAGCTTTGGAAAATCTTAAAATGATCTTGAGCAGTATCCTTCCTGAACTAATTTCATTTTAATCTCCTGTAAAGCACATGAAAGGATGGACTTGAAAATTAGCTTTCAAGCAGAGTGTACGAGAGAAGAGAAAATAATTTGCCTTTCTTTGCTGTGATCTTGTACAATATATTTCCTATGAGGTTTCCCAAAAACCCAGTTGAACCCACCAGCTGATCAGTTGCTGTAAGACACTAAAGACCTCTGAAGAATGCAAAGAAAAAGGAGGCCATACATGCTCTGACCACTGTGGGCGTTGAGAGAAATAAGTTTCTCCCAACAACCAAAAAATGTTGAACCATAAATGGTCCAGCAATTATGTCTCACTGTGGCCTTACTTCCTTGCTGGTGGGTAAGGGATGCTTCCCTCCCACTTAATGTTGGTGGTCTGAATGCACTCAGTCAAATTCGGGACCTGGGCAGCTGCAGACCCCAGAGACCCCGACCGTCCTTCTTTTCCCTCTGCAGAACTTCCAGCACGGCTCTGCAAATCCACCTGTGGCTGCGTTAAGGGTCTCTGCCACCCACGGCTCTAATGGATGTTTCTGGGGTATTTGTGCTTCATTGGCTGCGGCTCTGGGAGCGCTGGAAGGCCTTTAGCGTCTGCTGGGAAATTATAGGCCACTAGATTGCTATTTTATACCAAGTGCCAATGCTCTAACAGCTGTGCTCTTGGTGTTCTTCTGGACCTTCCTCTGGATATTCAGCTTCAAATTTTCTTCTGTATCAAAACAGGTTTTGACAGAATATGATGGAAAACGTTTGAATTGCTCATAACAGAAAAGTAATATTCAGATTTCACTCCCATTTTACTTCTGAGCTGTCTATGGTAAAATATTAACCTCCTATCACCCAGCTAACACTTTTTAGAATTGCAAGAACCATTTTGATGGCTTTTCAAACCATTCTCAAAAAGGGGAGGGGAGTCGACAGCTACTACTGCAGGATGCTTCAAAGGAAGCCAGGCTAACTTAAAATTTCTCAGGGCTCCAAAAGTGAAAGCGAGCTTTAAATGACAGTATTGGATTACACAGGAGACTTCTTTTCCTCCAAGAAACTCATCTTATAGTGCCAGGAGACCTTCCTAATGACTATGGATCATTTAAAGATAATGGCACTGAAGGTCCCCAGGACAGTATTTTGTGTCAGCACATCCTTCTCCAGAACCTCTCCGACTGTCGTGCAAATGCTCAAGACGGTCCTGTTACGCACAGATCACTGCTCAGAGGGTAACGGGTCTATCGTGATAGTGTGGTGGAAGGGAAAGGTCCAGCCGAGATTTCGAAAACATGCAGAAATCCTGAAAACTAATCTCCCGATGATATTTTTTGTTGGAACAATGTCGACTGCAAATGCTGTAAACGACAGTCAGTTTTCTATGTTGAATATTGCAGCCATTTTAAATTAAACATAAAACCATCTCCAGAGTACAGCTCTGTAAGTCAGTCAGAGACAAATGGTTCTGCATTTCGGTGCAGGATTTAACCTGAAGTATATGTATGTTTATAAATATATATTATGCATGGGTTTTTTTCCTAAAATTTTCAAATCATATGGGGTGTCATGCTGAGATATTATGTGTTACAGTTGTAAGCTAGAAATAAACCGAAAACAGGTTTTAATGAAAAGATATGAAACAGAGGACCAAACTACTGCCTACATTGGTGGTTTTAAAAGGTGCAAATTTAAAACATCTTTCCCAAACTTGTTCTTAAATTATGTCTGAATTAATATACTCTGTCCTTCTTCAAATAATCATAAATTCATCAGAGCGAATCTTTCTGAGCTGATCCTCCGAAAGTCAAGAATTTTCCCAGAATTTATAAAAGCCTGGTGAGTGTTACTCATTATCAGTTTGAAGAATTGATTCCAGTGGAAATCCGATATGTTGTCTCAAAAATGCCTAGCGTATCTGCTTCTCAGCTAGGATCTTAGAAAAAGTCTTGATGACACCTTGTACAGAGATGGATTACCACAGGAAATGAAGAGGTCTAAACCCAACGGTTTAAAATTGGTGCCTGTAATTTGACATCTGAATGTGCGTTTGGAGTCGGTGACAGCTGTGTGTTCCTAGCACCTGTGGAAACCAGGCTACCTTAGTTATTAAGGATTTAGAGCCAAATCCTGCTATTGATTTTCGCAGGGCTAGGATTTCAGTCTACATGACTAGGGCTAGCCGTTCAAGCTTAATGTTTTTTGGCCCAAAGAACTGAGTGAAAAAGTCTTCCCAGACTCTTCTCTGCTCGTTTATCACAACCTACTCCATCTCCTGCATACCAGCTTAATTTCATTTCAGCTTTCCAGTTTGATATGCACCGCGGGGATCTCTTTCCCAGGCAAAAGGCAATATGAGGTGAGAAGAAGAGCATGCTGCCAGCACAGGTATAGGCCTGCATAATGGAGCTGCGACACTCTGAAAGAGGCTTTTCGTTTTAACAACTTTTCGAGTGGGGAGCGAAAGACATAATGCAGATGGCATAATTGAAGTGGGAGAATGAAACATTAAGCATGCACAGAAGGGATTAGAGAGGAAGACTTTTGGGGTTATTTAATTTTGGCTCAGTTGTTATCTAACAGTTTTGTCAGGAAAAAATGTTAAAGCTCCTTGCAAGTCCAAAAAAACTAAGGGAGATTATTACCTGCCTAGGAGTATGTAAAACCTTGTAAAACTATCAGACTTGAGAGAATTTATTCTTTATTATGTGATATCATGTTCTACAAAATATCTTTCCTTGCACAGCTCTCACAGGTCCCCTTTCTTCATTTTTATGGACTTGTCAATTCTGGGAATGATCTAATCATGATGAGGATTTAAGGTATGTATATGCATTGTACTGAATGCTAATAATTCATGAGCTCCTGGTTTCAAAGATCTTCTCTGTGAAGCTCTGCAGTTCAAAAAGGAATGCCTCAACATAAAAAGGATGCTAAGCCTTATATTTAACACCTAATGAAATCATTAAAGAGAGATCAGGCATGATTGCAAATGTTAATTTATCAGATCTCACACATGCCACAAGTATGGTGAACAAAGAAGGGGAACTTTAAAAACCAGTAAAGTCTCATTAATTGAGGTAGAAAATACAACGGTGAAGAGATTTCAAAGGCTGGCCACGCTCCTTCAAGACAAAGGGACTAATTCTGCACACACCATGCTCAAGGAAAGTCCTTCTAAAACCACGGGGAGTTTGGACAGAGAAAAGACTGCAGGATCTCGTAAAAAATCAGTGCACTCGGAACATTTCTTCTGGATAAGGAGCCCTGGTGTGTGTTAATGACACAACCTAAAGCAGGGCTGCTCCCAGGGAGTGCTCCACGCCTGTGGTATCGGTTACCTACAGGAACTCCAGGAAGAATACATATGAGGATAAGAAATAGTCGCTCTTTATTCCTGTCAGTAGGTTTTGCCTTTGACTCCGCTGATCAATATCAGCCGTGCATTGGTTACTATGGGAATGAGGCTTTCCTGCACTCAATAAACCCCAAGTTCCTTTTTTTTACAAAGGTGAGCAAAATACTTTTAAAAGAAGGTTTTATCTGCTTTATGCCTTGAGGGACTCTGCAGCCATCACTTTAAAGGTACTTGGACACTTTGAAATGCAGAATATTATGATCTAGCTTTGGGCAAGTAAAGACTTAAAACCATTTGTTTACCCCAGAAATCAATGTCAAATTCATGTAGAAATCCATACACTCTGTGTGCCTCCCCTCTGTGTGTGTCGCTGTACTCAGGCGTGTGTGCATGTATGTGACCATATGTGTGTGCGCACATGAACATGCTTGTGTCTATATGTGCTCTACGTTAGCAGATACACGGAGATATAAACCTTAATGTGGATTACCTTTAAGGCTCAAAAACAAGATACTGAGATAAAAATATCTAACAATACCTTGGACTCAGCGCCTCGGCTGAGCTAATTAATCCACCCTTACAATGATCCGAGCGTTTCTGATTATAATACTGGGATAAGAAAGAACCTATTTTCCACTTTTATTTATGATAATACATTGTTTGATTATAAAATATTTCGCAATGCATTAATACATACTTCTGATAGCATGTAGAGCCAAGCAGATGTGAAATAATATGTACAGTACTTCCTGAATGGAATTAATTTAAACAGAAACTGATGGATGTGATCTTGGACTGCTGCAACGTCAGTTTGGTGACATAACCTCTTCAGAGACTTCCCAGGTGAAGCAGAAGAGTGGTAGCAAACTGCCACATGAAATGCTGCCAATTATAGCCAATCTGTCAGATGTCTGTTCTTGGGACCTATTGCTAATTGGCTTGAAGGATGTTAAGAAACAGTGAATTAATCATTTTTTACCCTTTTTGTTCATTTATGTTTTACATGTGTTTTTTTTAATCCTGTGCTAGGAATAAAAATAACGAAAGGTAATGGTGGTGATTTTCTCAACCTAGAAGGAACTATAAAGGACAGGAAGTTACAGCAGAAAACTGTCTGGGTACCTTCTAGACCTCTTTACGGCACAAAGAGGTTTACAGAGTACATAAATAGCAAATTAGTGAAGAATGTCTAGTCAAAGCAGAGTTTGGGAAGAAGTTCCCTCGTGGGCAAAGGAAACATTTTCAGGATCCCTCATCTCTGTAATGACACCTCCCAACTCGAAGTATCTGCTTTTAGGCTATGAACAGGCTCTGCATTCACTGGGTTTCTTCAGTGCTCCTCAATGGTGATCCCAGACACAGTGAGCTCCTCTTTTATCAACACCAAAAAAACACCAGAAGCTTGAGGCTTGTCACGCTATCTCTCCAACCCTACACACAGCTGAGTAACAGTCTAAGGAGACAAGAGCCCGCTGTCTTTCTTAAGTCATTGTTGGGAGAAAAAAAATGTTAAATATGCATTTATGGGTCTTATAATAAAAAATCTGCATAGGCTCTGTCAAGTTTCCCATGGTCTCTCATGATAGCTACACACTAATGGCCAGGACAAACTCACACCAAAGGGGCACAAGGGAAAAAGTCTTTTCCTGACAAATGGCAGACAATTTCAGAGGTAGATATAACTATAATATTTGGCAACCCCAGAAAAATCATGTCAAAACTTGATCCTTTGATGTAAAATCTGGCAATTAAACCACAGACACACAAACTCATGAGAAGGAAATACGTAACTTTGCTTTCCTCTGCAGTTTTGAGACACAAAACAAGACTGTTAAGTGTCACTGCTTGATACCATAAATGTTTATGTGAGTTTTAGATTATGACTTCTTTAAAAGACATAAAAAGGACATCTTTCTTGAGGAGAAAGAAAAGAAAATAAAAAACCCCCTCAAACTAGAGATGTTCTAAAGGAATTCAGAACTGAAGTTGTAAAAGAGTTTATGCAAAACCAACTTGGAGAGAACGCTCACTTTTGTTTCACAGTTTGCCAAACTAATGGGACCAAAGTGAGTGCTTAATCAAAGTCAATATTGGCCTGCTGACTCTCAAGAAACGATCTAAAAGTGCTTTGGGGGCTCTTTCTATGTTCATTATCTTTTCCTGTGTCACTTGGTGTCTCTAATGATAGACGAAGCAGCACTTAAAATGGCTCTACTCAATTCTCTTCACTACTGAAATCTCAGATTAAATACTTATCAAGAAAAAAAAATCATATTTAGAATGAGATCATGACACAAGGATCTTCTGAAAAACAGCCTAGGATAATTCAGCAGCCCCACTGGATCTTGCATTTAGAGCAGTCTGAAGTATTCAAGTGACTCAGCAACTCAGTGGTGGGTAATTTACAACTCACTCCTCATTGTGAGCCGAACTGCCAGCTTACAAAGTAAAGTGCTTCTGCATCAGCTTTTGCTGAATACAAATGCAGCGTGCCCAGCTCAAGCAGCCAATGTCAAAACTAGAAGTTCCAAACTAAGGGGAAGACATTGAAATACTCCGTCTCTTTTGGCAGATTGAAGGTAACTCCGTTTAACTGGTTGGAATTATCCAAGATTGTGGTATTGCTCAAAGCAGGCAGGGTCAACCAGCAACTTCATTTACAGAGTAGAAGAGGAACAACATGTAGTGAAAAGCATCTTGATTTTCTAAGCTTTTTAAGAGTGAAAATATCAGAATCAAACAAATCTTTCTTCTATATAGAACAGAAATACCTATCTTAGAAAGAGAAAATCTAATATATGTTGAAGCTGAAAATCATTACTGGAATAAAGTTGCAAAAAAACAATTTTAGCCAGTAGCCATTTAATTATATGAGTGTTCACCACGGAGAAACAACAAACACAAAGTCTGATTCTCTGGTGTCAAAAAAAGCACAGTGCTTTCTGCTGCTCCTATCAGACCTGATTTTAAGGGCCTCACTCTAGAAATTAAATACTTCTTTGAGTATGGGTAAGAGAATCTTGTCCCAGATCTAAAATGCAAAAGAATTACTCTGGAAATTGGTATTATTTTTTGCATTTACCAGTCTTATACTAACAAAATATCTCTTTTTAAGAAGAGGTGAATTAAATTCTATGTGCAATGAATGCCCAAGAAGAAGCTTTATTTCTGCAAGGAAAAATAAATTTCAGATTTTATCTTCAGAATTTAAGGCTAGCTGATATCACACATAGGTCAATAGGAGGCTTACTAGGCTAAAAACTTATGGATTTGAACCTAGAGTATCATCTCATGCTAATGCAATATAGTTTGGGTTTGAAGCAAAATGTGTATGTAATTACTTTTAATTTGATTATAAATTTTCCTTCTTGAAGTAAAACACTAAACCTTAGTTGCACTAGAAAGACATGCGGCATAAAAAACTGGCCACATACGTACTTAATATAGTGGGCATAAAAATACTAATTAAGATAAAACATTATACCAGAGTACCTACAATAAACACAAATTAATAAACCAATCAGAAATGTGAGCACCTTCAGGAAAATTGTAGCATGCATCATATAATCTCATGGAGATAAGTAAGGAATGTCTAATGTGAATTTTTTTTAATGGACCAGATAATTTGGGGCATAACTGGGAAAAGTCTCCATAAAGACTGCGGCCTGTAAAAATGCATCTATAATTTGTAAGATATGGTATTCCCCCACACAGAGAGGGCATGGACTCAGCAACTTTTGGGCTCCAAGCCCTTCCAGAAAGGGATGCAGAAGAATATGTTTTGTTGGCAACAGCTGGCAATACTCTAAATGTTAACGTGAAAGAGGAATTCACATCCATCTCTAGAGAGACAGTAGGAAGCAATATTTTTAAAAATTAGCTAAAGTAGCTTTTTTCCATCTAAAAATGTCATAGTGTTTGAAATAGACTACCTCAATGACTGCTCCATGCTTAGTAAATGGTGTTCAAACTGAGTAAGCTGCCTCACACAAATCCACTTTGATGGGCGTAAAGAGCACTTTCACAGGGAACTTAGGTGTGTTTCACACCACAGTGACCAACCAAGGCTTTGCAAGTTATTGCCCATTAGGAACTGCTGGAACAAATGCAAACTTAGATATTCTGGCTTTAACTGTCGGGAGAGTCTGAAGCAGCTGATGCAGTAAAGCACATGTCCAAAACTGATTTATGTTTATTTTACTGTGTTTATGTGTTCTAAATGAATACTGACTTTACCTATAAATGCTGAAATTCAGATGTTTCCAGTTTTAATGCCTATTAGGATATGCTTAAAGGGACTTCAAAGTAAATTACTCACATGTAGAGAAGCTTATAGGAATTCAGAACTTATACTACTGCCTTAAATAAGATGCCTCATCCTCATAACCTGAGGGTTTTTTCAGCTCCTAGTTTGATGGTGGAGGTTATTCCTCCTCTCTAAAATGTCTTTAAAAAGTGTTATTTAACCGAATGTACTTCAGTGGTGGGAAGTCCACCATGCCATGGTTCAGACCCAAATTCAGAGAAGCTGAAAAATAGAAACTGTCCCTCTTTTGTGTAGGTAAAATCTAGATTTCTGAAAAAGATAAAGAAAAAAACAAAAGCAAATGGAAGGCCAAAGAACAATCTCTAAGCCTATATTCACTGTTTGTTCATGAAACTTCCAGTCACTCATCCTTTCCAGTAGCATAAAAGCTCAAACAGTTATTATGACCATTTTACCCCCAACCCCTTTGTGAGACTTATCATGAGAGTGAACGTATGGGACATACGGGTTTTCATTAGTTCAGCTCCCTGCCTTCAGGACTTTCTCTGAAAGGTACAGTGTAATTAGAGAATAAGAACGCCCTCCTTTTCATGCTGTTTCCACTCGTGTTCTCACAGTATAAGATACCAAGAAAGTAAAATAATTTTTTTAAATGGTGAGTAGTTAAACTGTGGGGTCACTAGGATGTAGTAGAAGCCAAAAGCTTTACAGTTTGAAAAACCACTTGGAAAACTCAGTGAAGAACAGTCCATCAGACACTATTAAACATGATATGAATAGATCCTCTAGCCCAGGGTGTGAGGGGAGTCCTTTGGGAAACGTCCCCAGATGCCGTACCCAAAGGCAGACCTTTCCCACAAGCATCTCTCGCTTGCCACAGGTAGAGACAGGAGACAGAGCTAAACGGCCTGACCCAGCATGGCCTTACTTCTGTGAGGAACAAACTGTGATTAATTTCCATCCAGTTTTGACTGTATGAATTGCTTCCGAAAAGCCATAATGCTGCTTCATTCTTCTCTTGTTTTAATTGTTTAGACTATTTTCTTAAGCAGAGGGAAACTAGTCATTGTTTCTTTCCTTTCCTTTTAGCAGCTTCACTCTTTGGTCAATTTTAGCCAAATAAGAATACAAATACCTCTGTACTATTATGTTTCATAAAAACAGACCAACATCAGAGGAGACATTATATCCCAACCGAGGGAAAAGCTACAGGGGGAGTGTAACCCTGATAAGCATCGTAGGAAACAACCGGGAGTTCAAACTCAGATCACAAACCCATAGAAAAAGTACTGGTTTCACAGCACGGAAAATTACTTGTTCTTCACTCTTGATATGGTCCAAGTTTCCTTTGAATCAACAACTGCACCTCCCATTGCATTCAATGAGAGATGTCCCAGCACTCAAAGGACAGTACATCTGGTTTTCTGGATGTTTTCAACACTTACCAAATGTCTATATGAACTGTTTGCCGTGGCTTTTCTTTTTAATTATTGTATCATAATTTTCATTTTTTAAACTTTAATTTTCATCTTTCAAAAGAAATAGTTTGCTCACTCACTAAACTCTAAACCAAAGACCGTGTCCTCCAGATGTGGAGAATTAGACTTTAAATTAGAAAAATGGCAAATGTGCACTACATCCAAAAAGCGCTTGTGATTTCAGTAAGTGAATTAAACAGACTATAGCTCTGTGGAAAAATCAGCACTAACAATATACAAGATATTTAACCTTCTGCTTCAGAATTTCTGGTGTTTAGACACAGTCACAAGTCATCTAGGACCACAGAATGAGCAAGGACAGAAATTTAGTCTAGAGTGTTGGGATCCGGGACCTCTTATCTTTGACCTACGTTGGATATTGGGACAACTTTTTGTCTCTGTATAACCACTTGTTATTTACCAACTGAGCAAATGATAGAAAACCTGCAAGCAAGTTTGTAGAGTTGGATATCTGAAAGAATAAACAATCTGGTAGTTGTACTCTGAAGCCATGCAGGGACTGTTTCTTCTGAGTGTCTAATACCTGCGGCTCCAAAGATCCCTATGCACATGTTGTTCTGGCCAATATTGTATATTGCTGGAAATAACTGAGATGATAAATATCAAAGCATATTGAGCCACTTTAAAAATCAGTTTCCAGTCTGGAATCACACCATGGCTGGAGAAGCTGTATCCACAAGTAGCCATATGAGTGACAGGAGATACAATATTTTGGATGCTTATCTGAATCCACAGCTCTTTGATCTGAAAATCTTGCCAGGTGGCTTTCAGGATAGCAGTCTCAAGCTGAATGGCTCTCTCTCAGATACTAAGACAGTTAAATGAATACACAAAGAAGAAAAGAACAAAGGTGGTTGACTGAAGGAAGATGTAACAAGAATGTGAAGAGATTTTTTGCCTTTTTTTTTTTCTAGAATAACAAAAATGAGAAATTAAATGGCCTTGTTGTCTAAAGAAAATGCAAACAGTTACTAAAGAAATTCTTGCAAACAGTTCTCAGCTCTGTTCATCAGGACAACCCATGAAAGCTAAGAAGCAGCAGTCAAACCTGTTCGGAACCCATCTTGGCCAATATACTGGGAAGAGTAGAGAGAAATCCAGAAAAAGAAGCGGTAAGTGCAGGCAGACATTAAAAATGCCTATTAGAAGCTATTTTGGGATTGGTTTCTTTATGCTTCTCAAAGGAATTAGCTTACACACAGTCCGGTTGCAGCTGCCTAACTGCCCAGTGGCTGGAGGTTCACTC
The DNA here is from genome assembly GCF_964188355.1 of Buteo buteo. NCBI lineage: Eukaryota > Metazoa > Chordata > Aves > Accipitriformes > Accipitridae > Buteo > Buteo buteo. Next base: position 50,565,050 of record NC_134175.1, read on the forward strand.
GGTCGATTAGAAAACATGATATTAGGAGGAAAAATAATCACTGTTGGCAGGACTGGAGCTGAGGACAAGCATATTTTGCTTCGTAACACCCTATTGCGCATTAACCAGATGCCGTGTCTATGGTAATGCGACCTTGGCCATGGCGAGCCCCGCGGCGTGTTCCCTGTTGAGCGTCCCGTGTGGACGGCGAGCGACTCTCATTCAGCGCAGGCTGGCAAACAGGACCCTTTGCACCGCTCCGTGCCCACTCAGTTTAAACATGATTCATGTTTATGTTGTTTCCAAGGTTTCCATGGCAAATATGTGTCCACGTAACAGTTTTGGTTTTTTAATAATGACTTGGATCTTCCATCTAAGAACCCTTCTCGATCTGCACATTTCCATTAAAATGTATTTTTTAGGGTTTTGGGTTTTTTTTTTTGAAAAAGAAAAAAAAGAAAGAAGAAAAGATTGACATGAAAGTGAGTGCTGGTCAGCTGTTCTTGGTGGGGTTATTTTTACAGTGACTCAGTAGAGCACTGGACGAAATGTCTCATCTGTGTTCCAGCAGCTCTCTGATGGACATGGGTGTATTTGATGTTTGTAGGTGCTAACGTTTGTTTGCAAAAGGAATTTAAACAAAACAAAACTAGTTTTCCCCAATATCCCATCCAAAGAACACTAATGAGTGTCACTGAGACCTTCAGGCATTCCTTCCATGTGTAATTGCTTAAAAAGATAAAGGCTCTTCAGAACTAGAAGGGATCCAAAAGACAGACTCACTGGGAAAGCTTCTGTAACGCTGTTTATTTAGGATGTGCGAGGACACGTTACGAGAGCTCATTTCGGCTCGCTTGGTTATCACACACACAAAGCTCTGCACTGACAAATTTGCTTTGCATCTGTGGCTCTGCAGAACTCTGGGCTACTGCATCCAGAGAGTTTCCAGGATCTGAGCTGGTTTGGTTTGTTCCACGACACACCAAGCTATTAGCCACGGACCAAAATTCAATTTTGCTAAACCTGAACTCCGGATAGTTTCGAGAGCAGGTGTTACGCAACTAGAACTCAGAGGAATTAATCTCATTCCCCATCACCAGAAACGGAAAGCTTCCCACTGACCTGAAGGGGCTTAGGGCAGACCCCAGAAAATTTTAAGTAATTGCCATTAATAAACCCCATGTTGTTGTCTCTTCCGCAGCACGGCGAAGCGTCAGCTATCAAAGCAAGCTGCTGCCACCCACCCGTGGGGTAGCCCACAGGCTACCTGCCAGTGCACAAGCCATGAGCCTAAGGCAGCTGCATTTTCATGATGTTGAAACAAACTGGGATGTGGGGATTGCACGCACACCAATGTTTTGTCGCTTTCCCGGGCTCAAGCAGCTAGAGTAGTTGAACACATCATTCTTTCCCTTGTCTGAGAAACATTTACTGCTTGTTACAAAGGGTTTAGGGATGGCAAACTGTGTAATAGCTTAGATGACTGAAAACAAATTTAAATATAAGAAATGTGCTGGCTTATTTTTTGCATGTTGTAAATACTCTTAGAAACGGCATGGGGCCTTATTAAGTTTGAACCTCAGGTCTTTCAACTTCCTCGAGAAAAGAGAACAAATGGTAAAAGCATGAGGAAATAAGTAACCTCTGTGATTTCCCACTTCAGTTCAAGCCCAGATATTTTTGTCAGTTGTTAATTACAGTCATATTTCTTTAACACCTTTAAAAAAGAAACAGCAAGCAAAAGATTTCAAAGAGAGAGGTTGCACCAGCTCAGAAAAGTTCTGATTTTTCCAAACATGTGGTAACCCACTGGGCAAGGAAGATCTGTGCTTCCTGCAGACCCTATTGCCAGTTCTTCACAACTGAGAACTTTTGATTATTTTCCAAACTCGTATTGAAATCAACTGGGTTAGTCACTTTAAAAAAAGACCCCTTTGTGCTGCTGCTCTGTAACCCTTCGGTCTTTTGTTGGGTTTTGTTTTTTACACGCTCTTTTTGCTAGATACTGAACTGTGTAAATATCTACCCAAATGCTAGCAGAAAAGCTGTAGTAGGACAATAAAGAGGTAACTACTGTTATTTATTTATTTTTTTACTACTGTTCCAGCGCAATGATGTTGTCATTGCAACAGTAGTTTCCCGTATTTGGAAGAGGAAATAGATAAAACTCCTAAGAGTCTAAAATGCATTTACGCTTGGGAACTATGCTCAGAGGGTTATTTGGGTGGAGGTTTTATAGGCAAGGGCTGGAATGTGATTATTTTTACACATAAGGGCCATAAGAACTGCTCCAAAAAAGGCAGATGACCTGCCTTTCTATTTTTCAGCATCGACTAATCTAGCCGTGCGCTTCAAAAATAGGAATCTCAAAAGCGCTTAGGACTCCTTCGTAACCCTGCAAGGGTGATGGGTGAGCAAAGTTTGGTGTTTAACGGGAGCCATCCGGCACCTGCGCTACTCCGGAGTTATTGCACCGTGCTGTGATAGGATGCGGGGGCTGAACCCGGCTGCTAGAGCCCTGCTGAAACGTCTTCCTTTTGCGCAATCTATTGTTTTATGCTCCTTTCACTCGTTATTTTTCTTCAGGTAAGCTTATTGAAAAGAAAAACCTATGACTGTTGCCGCCGTGAACTATTTACAGTGTACCCACGCAGTATTTTGCAATGAATAATGACCCACTCTGCTTACTGCGTGATCCAGTAGTCACAAAACTATGAGTAGAGACAATAGTGCTGAGCCCAAATTAATATATATATACACTACTTCAGAAACCATATCATTAACATTTGCCTGCAAAAGACTGTGTAGCCTCACTGGCAACTCTTCATAGCCTACCGATTACAACACAACCAAGCTGAAAAAACAACAAAAGGATAGACTGGGATGCTCCTGTACCCAGAAAAATCTCAGTCCCACTGTTGAATTTCTAAGATACCAAATTCTTTGCCATTCGTTCTGCCAAATGTCTGTAAATCCTTTGGTGGCTCAGTGTACTTGGGGGACTTTGGGTGGACAGGTTTGATGCTGCACATCCTGAGGCTCTGCTGGAGGTTAGGTTTTACAGGATCCTTGCAATAATGATGGGAAGCGTTGCTATAATTTAAATATTGAGCAGAGAAATATGTTCTGCTCAGCTTAGATGCATAATTCTGGCGGCTTTAGTTGTGTTTTTTTCAGAGAAAGTTTTACTTTGCTCCTGAGGAAGAGCGGTGAGCAAAGGAGTACTGGAGACGGTCAAATATTGAGAAATAGGTCTGGGAACATATTCAGTCATGAATAAACAACCGATAAGATGATTCACTGCTATGCACAGGTGCCTAACATTTGCTGTGTGGGAACACAGGGTGATGACTAGGTTGTTCATCATGCCACTGTGTCTTAATACAGAAAACTTTCCTGGCTTTCTATCGAGACTGTGTTATCCCCTAATTTTTCATGATGTGCCATCTCATATTGGAAACTATCAGTTACCCAATAAATGAGTAAGCAAAACCAACTGCCTGTGAGCAATAACGTGTCCTTAAGGATGATCAGCAAATCCCAAAAGCTCTCATCAGAAAATTTGTTATTGTGTTTCTGGGGAACACTTACAAGTCACATACAGAGACAGTTTTGGTCCAGTTTGTAGGGCAAAGAAAGCCAGCACACGGGGAGCCTGTGTATTCCTAAATACAACGCCGGCTGATGGGGGAGGCCCACTGCAGCAGGCTGCATATTGCATATTTGCAAACCACCATAGCAAAGACTACACCGGACGAGGGTTAAGGCATAGCCACCATGCTTAAAACAGCAGGGAAAGGTCTTCTAGGGGACTACAAAGGTTGCATCTCCCACCGTTGCATTAGAGGATGGCAGCCCCCACAGCCCTCCGCATCGCCTGGGATTTAAAGCACTGTAAACATCCGACGCAATCCCTAAAACTGACTTTGTTCCTCTGCCAAAAGGTCCCATCTCCCCTCGTCCAAGCAGGGCTGAAGGTGTCCTGGTTTCGGTGCACCCCTCGCATCGCACAGCCTGCTGCCCTGCCGCCTCCGAGCGCACAGCCGGCTCCTCCGCACGGAGCTGCCACGCTGCCGATCGCTCCAGCTTTCTGCCTCCAGCTCTGCCTCTCCGCTCATGTGTCCACTCTCCCAGACTGACAGTCTCGGAGACGGAGCTCGCTTTTAGTTCAAAACCAGGTAGACAACTCAGCCCTTTAAAAAAAAAAATATTTAAAAAATCTAAAAAATAAAAATATGCCACTCGTGGACGTATATGAAACCTCATGATGGGATAACTATTTACAGTTTAGTGGTCCAGGGGCCAAATCCTGCTCTCAGTTACACTGTTTAGGCTTGAGAAGAAACCAGCTGAAGTCAGTGTGACTCAGAGCAGAATTTGGCTCTAAATATTTTAACCGTAGCATGAGTTTGTTGTCTACATGACTGAATCGCCTTAAGAAAATCAGTGCCTCCTCTTTGCCTTTGCCAGCGGGGTCGCAGTGATCCTTGTGTTTATTTAAGGCAAGCGGCGTTCATCCCTCCCCTCTTGCATCTGCATGCCACGCCACTCACCTTTCCTTTCATGTTGGGTGCTTTGCATGTAGGAGCATTTAACTCTTTAGCAATTAGTGCCAGGATTCAAACCTCATGTTTTATTTCTCTGGATTTCCCAATCTCTTGAGGGCTAATTATAAATGTTCTCCAAGAGCACCACGTCAGTTGCTGGGGAGTCTACACGTCCATGAGAGACGCAAGGCAGGGCAACTTCATCAAATGCTCTAACTGCGACTAGAGACAGCTTAATAGCAACAAATATATTTGGTTGTCCTTCACAAAGACCTTTCCCCCAGCTGCTTATATATACATGTTTATCTCTGGTTTTGCGCTGTCAGGAAACAGGTGCTTTTCTATTAATAGATATGATGCAGCAAGGCAAGAAGAAGGTGCAGTAGTATATGAAAACAGGTGGTCTACAGTTGAACAGTTTATAAACAATAACTAATCACTCAAGACCTGTAGCAGTTTCTAATGAGGACTATAATTACAAGCCAGGTGGCTGTAGTTAGAGGAATACATTGTTTTTAAACAGGTTACTTGACTCAACAGCAGTTTTACGGGAGGCAGGATTGTCTACAACATATGTTCCCTCTGCCTCTTGTTTTCTTTTTTTCTCTCTCTCCCTGCGTGTGTACGTAAGGATGCCTAATGCTTTCCAGTATAAAACCCTGTTTTCTGTCACTTATGATTCCACAGACTTGCAATTGCTCTGCCTGAATCCTGAGTACTTATGTCAGGGCTAATTTTTGGAAGAATTCAGCATAAAGAATTTAGCTGTTTTTCAGATTGATGATAGGGAAAATAAGGGGGGGGTATTTTTGCACATTAGAACATTAAAGCAGCAATAGGGCTCTTACTATGTCAGGTATACAACAGAGTTAGACAGAAGCTGAAAAGCGATGAAGGACTACACGCCCAAAGCCTGTTTCTTTATTTTATTATTCATTTTAATTAGTCTAATAGCAATTCCTTTTCCTAAAATCTTTCCTTATGCTAAAGAATGGTTTTAATTATTTTTTTTTTAAAAGCCGTGGTGCCCCCCGACTTTGACTCGAGATATTAGATCCTGCAGGGAACAACATTCGCAATGCCAAAGACTTGAGCTGTTTTACAGCTCCCCTGAAAATTCACCCAAACACGGCCAAGTCAAAGGCCTCCGAACGCGCTCGGAATTTGCAACGAGATTCACGAAAGGTTTCGCAAGCAGGGAGTAGGGTTCATTCGCCTCTGGGCCGTACACGCTGCCGCAGTCAGTGCCGTTGCCGGCGGTCTCCGGAACGACCTCGTGCTCTGGCTGCGGAGGCTGAGCTGTGCTTATGGGACATACTCAGGGAGGGATGGGGACATGGGGAAAAAAAGAGGAGACAGTGATATAGTGAAGGATTTGAGGAACTGGGAACAAAATGAGAAAGTCGGGGTGGCCACAAGCAGGTAGGAGCAAAGACAAGATGGGTAGGAGCAAAGGGTGATGGGGTTTCTAGCCAGTAGGGAATATTTCCCTCCCAACGTCAGCCCCAAAGAGACCATCACGAGGTTATGTCTGCAAAGCCACTACGGCCTTATTCCGAGGTTGAACTTGTCCCAGGTCAACCTGGGCAGACACCACTTCTCGTTTCTTACTCGCTATCTGTAGGCGATCTACCAGCGCTCCGCCAGAAACGGGGTGTTGGAAGTAGGGAGGAGGCACCACACGCTCCACAAACGGCATGCCAGAAACCACCTTTTACAGCAAAGCTCACCAACACAGTGTCTGGGCATTTCTTATCGCAAATCTCTTAAAATACCTTTGGTGAAGTGTGCGTCCCAGCCCCACCAGTGGCTGGTCCACGCAAGCAAATACTGCAGCTCTGCCACAGCTCTAAATTTTCCTGTTCTCCCCGAGAGCTGTGGCCAGTTCATTACAGTACCAGATGACACAAATTCTGAAATTATTCTTACCCCCCATTTATTTTGTAAAAAATAAAGGAAATCATACAAAGAAGACTATATTAAGGCTCCAGGCTAATTCACTTATGTCATTACAGAGTCAAGGTTGATCTTGAAGCTTGATTTGAAATGACAGGCTGAACCTAAGCACTTTCTTAAGTGATTTGCTGGATCGGGGCAAACGTGTTATGATACGGCAAATCATTACAAGATCACACATTCATTTCTGCAGGGCTTTCAGGTCTATGTAATTAACACAGCTTCTCCGTCTAGAGCCCCTGCCTCATTTGTTGCAGAGTTTGGAAGGTGCGTAGTCAACGCGTCAGGGAACCACGAGAGGAATAAAGACTCGCCACCAGTTAGGAGACGGAATGACACCCGGGAGAAGTGGTTTCTGCCTGTGCAGAGTTTGCAGGTGAAGACCAGCAAGTCATTTAGGCCAGTTTCCATGAGAAAGCAGCGTGTATCCTTGTCCCCAAGGACCTTCCTGTTCAGAGATGCCGAGTGCCCCTCACTTTGTCCATTTTGAGCTGTGTAAAAATCCCAGCTACACTGAAAATGTCTTGATTTGGGCACTTAGATTTATGGGAGAGTTTTGATCTTAATCTTTCTATACTTCAGCATATCTGGTCAATAAAACAAGAGAAGTGATGTTTCATCACAAGGATATTGCACAGCAGATTCATAACTTTGTGGAAACAACAGTGACACACTTAATTTTATATTCAATAACAGGTTTGGATAGTGCCATATATTGAAGGATTATTGTGAAAGGAAACACATGGGAGGAGTACATTATTCTCAATATATCCAACTTACAATCTATTCAAGCATATTTTCATGTAATATCAATATCTAGTTCCTACAACGACTGGTGGTTTCTAAAGACATACAGAAGCACAGGTGATGACTACATGGTGGCAACACCATATAAAAATATTTTCAGAGACTGGAAATATGGTTATAATGGTGGTGAGTTGTTTGGGGTTTTTTTTAAATATAATATAGACTATTTCTAATCCTTACCCTCTTCCTCACCCTTTCCTAGAGTCCCAACTCCTTTGCTTTGGGAAATTCACAGTTTTGGTTTGGACTAGTTCTAAGAAGCAGGATACAAACATGGCACTTAACAATTCTGGTTGATGCTGGAAGACACAGCATCAGTTTATAAGGCTGCATTCGGGACTGCAGTGAACGTGCCTACAGCAGCATGAGTTCTGGGTTTCAGAGAGCTTTTCTGTTTCCTTCTGATTGCACACAAAGCCCAAAGCCCAGGTTAAATACCGTATCTTGCTTCTAACTTTATTTTAGCCCATTGTGACATCTCCTTTGTCCCAAGAGCTACTACTTTACATTTCCTCAGGATGATGGCATCATTTATTGGAAAATACCATAACCTCAAAAAGGACTTATTGGATTATTTCCTAAAGTTCCAGGAGTCTTACGTGTGGAGGTTTTCCAGACTCAGATAGGTAAAGCGCTCTTGCTTGAAGTGCGAGACCGAACTAGACAATCTCCAAAGGTCCATCCAACCAACTTCTCTATGATGTGTGTGAAGTCTGGACAACAGGGACTTCTCATAACGATGAAAAGAAAGGAGATTGTCTGCCTGTATCTGAGATTCCATCCAAGTCATTAATTTGTGATTTTTGCCCTCATGCTGACGTACAGTCAGAGATAAGTGTCTCCCAAATATTCATCTGTGCTCCCTTTCCTGCAGTGCGTATTTCCAGGTTTGCACCCAGGTGGGGAGTGCTGGATAACGCTCTGTCTCTATGCATTGTGCATGCAGGAAGGGCAAATTTGCTGCCTCTGGATTTTTGGATGGGGATTTGAGATGGATTAATTATATGTCAAGAGGGACTTGAGCAATAATAAGTGACTTTATGACTGTCTTTACCAGTTGGTAGAAAGGTTACATATAAAAATTGGCTTCACTGTACTGGATTTTAGGTTAAGTTCAAAATGCAGCTTCCGCTGTTAGAACTGAAGGGTCATATAAAATTCATTGCAATAGAATATTTATAAGTATCTGGGATATTTGTAGGAAACACAATAATGGGAGAATCAGAGCTCACGGATAGAAGGGGGAATTGTTAAATGGCAAATAAAACCTCCATTTTTCCAGCACTTAACCCTACATATAATAATAATTATTACAAATCTGAGCAATTATTAAATTTCATTCTGTACCCTAGTTAAACGTACGTGTATGGAAAATGATTTTTGTGTTAATAACTGGCGTGCTGTTAGCATTCAGAGAAGGATTACGTGCACGCACATCTCAGACCGCCTTCCACATCCCAGCGAGGTGCAGGTATTCTTGGCGGAGATTCGGGGATTGACATGCCTCGCTTCACACGGCTGGGGAGGAGCAAAGTCCTGTTTGTTTACAGCCTCTTCCTTCTAATCACATAATCACACCGTTGAAGGCAAGACATCCGACAAAAGCCCAGAAAGTGAACAAGGTAAACCTGGGGCAGCTATTCTTCCAGCTCTTATCTCATCACCTCTCTTCTCCTGGTGGCGGGCAGGGGGTGTGTTTGTGCAAGGCTATCATTTTACTTCGGTGGCGTGTGCCACCACAATTATCTCCCCGAAATACAAAAATAAACTGGCTGTTGCGGAAACAGAGGGCATTCAAATGGAGGGTAACGGAGCAGACCTAATTAGCTTTAAGTACCTGTAATCCTAGGAGATTTTACCTAATGATAAAAGCCAGGGAAAGTCCCTCAGGTATGAGAAATAAGAGCCCAGCCAGGTTGGCGAAGTATCAGGTGTTGTATGTCAGCTCTGCTGAATGCAGCCTATTGATCCAGAAGTTGCCTGTATTTTCTGCCACAAATTGAATTTAAATTGCTTACATGAAGACGACATCTGGCAGGTTAAGGTTTACCTGTTTCATATTTCAAAATCATTTTCTCCACCAGCAAATAGGTAGGAAAGAGCTCTTTTGGAAATAAACCAAGCCAAGCTTTTGAAAAGATATGGACGCGCTTGTTCGCAATGCCTGAGCTTGAAGTAAAGAGTTGACGTCTGAGGAATAAATTTCAAATTATTAAAATAACAAACCAACAAAGTTTGCACAAATTAAGCACCTGCACTGTGCCTTCACTCCTGCTGAATGAAATACCTGGCTCACTCGCTGAAATACTATAATAGCACTAGCAAAAGGTATAGTCCTCCTTTGCATGAAAAACTTCCTTTTTTTGTTTGGTTTTTTTTTGGGGGGGGGGTTGTTGGTGTTTTGGGTTTTGTTTGGTTGTTTGGGGTTTTTTTTCCAATTCTAGGCTATTATAGCCAGTTAAGTTACTATTTTATTAGTACATGGTTACAATTTTTATTTTGTTTTATATAGGCCAGCATTCCTAATTTGTAATCTAACAAATGTAGATCACTTACTGGAGATTGTTGTGTAGAACAAATTTTTTTTCTGAGTATTATTTGGGGGGTTTGTCCACCCAGGAGCTTCATATGACCTCTCTCTCCATCCATCAAGACCCTGAATCACCTTAATCTCTCTTCCAACCAAAGAGGCTGTCATTTTGAAAACGCTTGTTCTGATCCCATAGGGTTATACCTAGAGTTTGAAGACTTGAAGACCGCCGTGACTGTGGCGGTTTGAGTATAAAGACACTAAGACAACCTGGAATCTGTTTATTCTGGGCCTCTGAATTAGGGGTACAAATTGAATGAGTATGTTCTACATTGACAAATGAAAATAAATCGCATTAACATTAGTAAAAGCTCTGTGTGCATGTGCAAACAATAAAGCCAGTTTAGATACTGTGAGATTAGGAAAGGGGGGGGGGGGGGAAGCACCTTCAGAATTACAAGAGGCATAGGAGATAACTTTCAAAAATGTTATTACGTGCCTACTAACTTTTTTAAAAAAATGTTTTTACTTAATGTGCCTGATAACTACCGGTCTGCTTATATATCATCCTGTTTGTCTTTCTCATGGGGCACCTTAGCTGCTGTTTGGACAACATCCATTTGATAATGAAGCAAGATGCAGGCTAGACAGCTGCTTTTTTCTCACTCATTTCACTCTGTTATTGGTTAACTTAGTGGAAAAATGTAAATTTTCCAGGGACTTTAGGTTGGAGGTATCCCAGCCAAGGTAGATATGTGCTTGACTTGAGGTCTAATTTAACTCCTGTGTAGTATTGATTGGCTTGGCCCACCAGGGACCCTTAGAGTCTTCCTTTGCCAAAGGTAGACAATGGTATGAAAGTAAAGTGTAATAAATGCCCCTGTCTGGTCCCATGTCGATATACCGCTGCTTTTTTTTTTCCTCCTTTTTTGCTGTTTTGAGTGCATCAGTATTTCACGTTTATTGTAGTGTGATGAAACACCTTTCAAAATGGCCAGAGGGACACTCAGCAGTAAGCATTTAGGCAGTACAAATTGGAGTGAACAGGAGGACAGTTAGCAGGGAATATTTCTGAGGTCAAAGCAAGCTGAATAGGAGCTGAATCAGCTAAAAGCAGAGTTGAGAGCTACAGTACCTACTGCAAAGTAAATATAGATTACATTCCTTTAGACAAATTGATCCACTGGAGGACGATAGGTCTTCCAGAAAAAGAGGTTGCTACAAAAAAATTAAGTATTTTACCCTGACATACATACAAAGAACCCTTAAATACAGCAGCCAGAGACGTATCACCAGGGTAGTCCATACTTGGTCCTCACATGAATAATTTGCAGTGCACTGCAAGATTTAAGGGTCCGCAAGCCTGCACGTTCCTGTGGATGCTGACTATTGTTCTGCCCAGTAAGCAAAGCATTAAAATTTAGCTGCTCAACTGAGCAATAATTCTCACTTAGGCAAGTGGACAAGTCATAAGATTGCAGAGTAATTCAGGTGGGAAGGAGCCCCAGAAGGTCTCTGGTCAGACCTCCTGCCCCAGCAGGGTCAGCTCTGGGGTCTGACCTGGTCGCTCAGGGCTTGATCCACTCAGGTCCTGCAAACCTCCAAGGACGAAGACGGTACAACTAGCAAAGGTGAAAGGACATCCAGATCAACAAGTCTGTCCTCAACAGCGGTAGCTCCAGAAACAAAAAACAGAACCTTGGGTGCGGAACCATAGCAGTTTGTCAAAAAGAGCTCTCAGGTTTCTTCAGGAAACTACTAAATTATTGAAAAAGGTGGTAGAATAAATGACTTTCTGAAAGCTCTCCTCTCCCTCCGTTGACCCTACAAGTGATCTAGATGATAATCTTTTGGCTGCTGAAAAAACATGACCATTGCATGCATAATTATTTTTAATCAGTAAAATACTCAGGGAGGAACACAGAATTGCAATTACCAATAAAGGTGCCATTGTCTAACAGTTGCAATGAACCATTTAAAACCAGATTATATCAGGAGATCAATGTGAATAAATACACGACTCCACAGAAACCCCACAGACGTCTCTTCAACGTCGCACCACAGAGATACAGGGATCCAAACACAGAGAGAACTGTGCAGAACTGTGACCTGAGTAAGTGACTACCTTGTGGGGCAAATAAGAAAAAATACAGTTCAAAAATATAAATTATTATTTCCAAATTAGGAACGTGATGGACATATTTGTAAAAATGTCTTGAAACTATTTGCAAATATTTGGCCTCTTTCCAAAGGTTATTCTAGACCGAGCAAGCACTGAAGTCACTAAGGAGAAGACTTGAACTCAGGGCTCTACTCAAAGGTGAAGAGCTCGATGCCCTTCTGCTGGGTCTGTCGGCCAGCATGTAAGTATTGCCCTTTTCTCTGTGCAGTGACACACCTTTCCTGAGGCACGACCCAGATGCACATCTGGGATAGCATTGTGGAGTTCAATTAAATGGAAAGACAGCCACATTTATAGGTGAATTCTGCCCAGAATATCTTCTCAGTGCTTAAAAAAAAAAATCTTATATATGAGATGAAGTGTTTACTACAAGGGTGTGCAAGGCTACGAGAGTGGTGGCACTGTTTCCATGACTTTTTTTTTTTTTTTTTTTCCCAAATGAGAGTGTACAAGATAGCATATTACATGGGGCTAGGATTTCATCAGCACATAGGCAAGTCTAATGGATTTCCACGCTCAGCACTCCTCTGCCAAGAAGCTGACTTTTAATATGGGAAATAGACCCCTGCTCAGGATGGAGCAGTCCTGGTCAACCTCAGGGGTCCAGGCATCCGTGCAACTTTTTTGTCAAAGCAGGAGGTGTTTTGGAGGCACGGCCGTGACGGAGTGTAACATTATAGGGGGCTGGATTTAGCTGGAATCCATAACTGGTTATTGGACCTAAACCTACTCGCACACACGGTAGCACTGTCTTTTGGCAGTCACTTGCAAAACTGGGCTTGATTATCTGGAAGTGGGAGCAAAATTACCAGAAGAGGAGAGATTAGCTTTATAGAGAGTTCATTTGTTGTTTGCTATCTATGCTAACCTCCTTGCATTTTTCCATTCTGACCTGAGTAAGTGAGTATCCCGAGTTTTCAAGGGTAAGTAACTTTGTGATTACAATACATTTTTCCAGCCTAAAAGCCATCAGTAAAGTGAATGGGGCTACTCTTGTAAGTGCTTAATGCCTGATGTAAGAGTTGCATGATCTAGTCCAGAAGTAACACAGTTACCTCAATTACTGTAGTCCCACAAGGCTATTCACAGCAGTACTTAGGAAATGTTGTAGGCTCAGGCTCTGGTATTATAAACTCCTCAGGGCAGCATGACTGTACACAGGATCTCATCAGTAGTTAACAAACAAGTCCTCTATGAGACACTAGCCATTTTTTGTACTAGGCTCTTATTTATTTTTTTTTTTTTTTTTTTTTTTTTTACATCTAGCAACGAACACAGTGTTATTAAAGCTATGGCAAAGCGCACAGTCTCACCGCATCGCTTTCCTAAAGCAACACGACACAGCGAGATGCCATGTGTACTTTTGTGCTTTTTTACATTGTTATCAGGGAAAAATATGTCTTGCAATTTCCCAGGGGGCTCCCTGGGACAGTGTCTCAGTGTGAAAGGGCACCATGGGGCTGCCTTGGACAGTTTTCTTTCAATAAGGTTTTTTTTTTTCTATTGTAACCACTCTGCTCTGCTGCTTCACTGATTTCCCAGCTGTTCTTCTTCTGCGGTGTCTGAAGTCGAATGCAGAAAATCTGTAGCTGAACAGCTCAGAAATAAGCAGCCGATCATGGCAAGCATGAGAAAACCATGAATACATCTTTCTCTTTGGACATAATGGTTTGATTCTCTATTGCGTGCTGGGGGCACAATGTGTAGTGTTTGTACCCGTACTTCACAGGCAGAAATAACTCTGCAAGGTACCAGCCCGGGGATAATAAGACCTCCAGTATCCCACGTCAGAGCTGGCGTAAGGACTGCAAAAGGTGCAAGGTTCCCAATGCAGAAACTTATTTTAGTTTATTGGTACTTACAGCCACGTGCAAAGCTGCGAGGGTCTCCCAGGTATAATTTAGGCTAGACCTAGGCAGAAGGAGTTAACTCTCCCGGGAGCACTGAGCTTTCCCTGACGGTGGATGACTATCGCTGTTACACAAGGGAATGACAAGATTGAAGGCCCTTCCAGTTGTTTATCTTTTTCTAGGTAATACCCCAGAAGGCATTATTTCTTGTATGACTTCACATGGGGAAAACCCAAGCAAACGAACAAACAGTGTCTTTCCAATGACAGTTGATAGTATATCTACAGTGCAATTTTCTCAGTTAAAAAGTCCTTTTTTTTTTTTAATATACTGTAAAAATACATGCATGTGATAAAAGAAATTCTGCAGGAACGTGCAATGTTTTGAAAGTTGAAGTAGAATCACAGACAAAATGGGCTTGAAAGGATCTAGAAAGGTCATTTTCCCCAAGGTGCAGGACTGCCTGCTCTTCCTGACAAGTCTGTCTAGCCCATTGTAGGTAGCTTTCTTTCAAATGATACCAGTAAAACCACAGATTTGATATCAATAACATTCTTTGCCAACCTACGGTTCATCATTTATATTCTGGAAGAGGAGGAGGACTAGCAAGAGGAACAACATTTGAAAAAATAAAAGCAGAATGTATGACTACTTCCATAATCAATCCTTTTGATTTCTTCCTTTGAAATATTTTAAACCTAAAATGTCATTCAAATACATTTGTAAAAAATAATGTGAAAAAAATATTCATGACTGAAGTATGTGGTGAACAACTTATTCAATGTGAAACAGGGTTTTATTTCATGAAACTGTTTCCAGAGAAAAAGCATATTTACTTGGTTCAAAGTTCTAATTCTTCTTTTTTACAAGACAGACAAAAAAACCCAGCAGCTTTTCATCTGACTCCATTTCAATCAGTTTTATTTTGATTGTATTTAATTAAGTGAATCTAGTAAACTATGTCTACTCCACCCTCTCTGATAGGAGTATCATAGACAATATACTTCTCAAAGAGATGTGTAAAGTTATTATTGCACTTCTATGTACTCATGTTTTGGTATATGTGATCCATCAAATCTCTGACCAAATTGATGTTACTGAACTTAATATTATTTTTTTATATTTTTTTTAAATATTATCTTGAATTTTCCTTATTTATTTTGAACATTATAATTTCCAGGTGCACTTCACATTTTGCAAACATGCTTTCTCCATGCAAGAAAATCTGTATCCTTTTTAGGCATCCCTAAAGATGACAGGTATTGCCTACACATCTACTGATACGAACTCTATATACCATCTGGTTAAAACCTAACTGTTTTGATTCAGATGCATCAGAAAGCTTCACAGACGGGTCCCGCTACAGCTCGCCTTATCAAGAGTGATTGGGAAGGCCACCCTACTGACCAAAGTAGTGAGGCTCAAAGAAGTTAGACAACATCCCTGAAGGCTCCACTACGCCGAATCTGAGCAACACAGCCCGTCCCCTTCAGCATCCTGCTCCAGCAAGCAGGTTGCTCTTATTACCCTACAAGAACCCAACCCCATTGTTTCCATAAAAAACAACGAAAACAAGGAATCGCCACTTTTTGAGAAGTTTAGAAACACAGTTTCTGTATTTCCCAACATGAACCTAAGCACAACCATTCTGTCTCCATTTTTACCGCTCTAGGCAATCAAAAGTAGTTTCTATATTTAATGTATTGAAACTGCCTGGTCTCCAAGGTAGCAGGGGTATCTATATACACTAGTAGAATACATTTCAGGCTCAATCACTTTGAAAGCCTGGGTAATAGAGGAGCACTTGTACTTTGGATAACAAAGTTATTTCCTTTAACATCAACAAGCTGCTCAGCTAGTAACTGCATCAGGCATTGATTTTGTTAGCCGGTTTGTAGGCACTGTAGGGGCCTTTTTAACCGATAAAACTAAAAAAATTGCAGATCATTCTTCATGTGTATTATTTCACAGAGCAGAGCTGACAGGAGGAGCTATATTAATTTCAGCTTTGCTGTTTTGAATGTCAGTGGAACATCTGTAGGACCAGCCCTGGATCTGTCAACTGCAGCCTCCCCATTTTAAGATAGATTGAAGCCTGAACTTACATCTCCAGCCAAAATTTATACCTGGTTCCTACTGGGACTGTAAATGTGCATTCACTTCCCAGACTTGCAGCTTCGATCCCATACTAACGGCTTGAACATGCAACCAGCTTCAGATGCGGGCTTCTTCCTCCCATACTCAAGTCTAGGTATTTCAATGGGCCAAAAATCTGCCTGCTGACTCATTTGTCACTACCAAGTGCTGCATTAAAAGTATCGTAAGCTACTGGCTATATATTCTCTGGCCATCTTTTTCTGGTAAGAAATGCTTGATCTACATTTTTTCCATATATCGTGTGCTCCCTCTGAGCAGCAGCAGTACCGCAGTGCCCAGCACATCCCTCCTCCCACCCCTCACCATCTAACTCCTATTATTGGTAATGGGAACTAGGCATGTACATGAAAACGAAAGCAGATCCCTTAGTGTAAACTTTTTGACAGAAGCGTTCGTAACAACTTTTCAAAAAAACCCATGTCTCGTTTATTTTCCCCTTTCTTCCTCCCAGCTTTATGTCAGTCATCAATCGAACAGGAGACAACTCATTTCATTTCTGTGACACACAATGATGGACTTGTGTTACAACCCTGACTTATTTTGAGAACTTCAATTTCTCAAGCTGAAAGCCTGAATGTCCCATGCTTGGAAGGGCTATTGATCTGATGTAGATGGACAGCTCAAGAGGAACTGATACATTCCTTACAGCAATTTTTTTCTGACCACTACATAATGTAGACTTTCTGGTTGTTTGTTGACATCTAAAAACTTTGATTCTGTGATTTGACTGATACTCTTTTGCTGTTTCTACTCAGTATTTCCCTGTACTATTTGATGTAGGAGTTATTTATTATCTACTACCTGGAATGGAAAAGCTGGTTCACTGTGATAAAATGTAGGAATTCATAAGGCGGCAGGAACCTATAAATGCACATCACAATAGTACAGCTGCAAATGTGGGCCACCCCCAGATCCTAATCCTTCCCGGTGCCTTTCAGGAGATAGAATGCCACCACAAACCAGGTCTGGATACCCACTCCCTGCCTCGGACAGGACAGACCGGCCATCACAAGCAGCACAGACCACCTCGCGTACGAGCACGGATGGAATAAAACCTTGCACCACAATTTAATCGAGGAGGCTAATTTTGCTTCAAAGCAGGATAAATCCCGGCTATCTGCATCTCCTCCTTTTTGGGTTTTCCCCTGCTTTGCCTCGGCTCCCCCGTGCTTCTCCTGCGTGGACAGCAGGTCCCTGTCAAGCGTGGGGACGTCGCCGCGATGGCAGAGCCCCAGCACCGCGCCGGCAGGAACAGCCTCTTGGCTGTCTGCAGATCACAGGAAACAATTCATTCCACTCTTAATGATTTATATAATTTCTTTGGACTCACTCCTGGCTTATGAGGTTTTCTGCTTTTTCTATTACAGCTTAGAAAACCAAACGAGAGTCTTTCAAAAACCTGGGGGCAGCTCCTCAGCCGAGGTAGCTCTATGTGACAGAATTAGTGCACGTTAATGCCAGCCCAGAATCAGTCCCCGAGTTTCATTATCAGCCTTGCCTTTAAAGGAGGGCCTCCTCCTACAGGACTAATTTAGAGCAATGAAAATTAAACTGCATCTCATCTAATAGTCAAAAAGATCTGCAGAAATTGTCCTCGTTTAAATATCAATTCAACTCTTTTCTGTCACAGCAGGCTAGTGTATCCATTTTTTTCTTCTAAAAGCCAAATACTATTCAAACAAAACAGTCACTTCCATGTTAATTATACGAAAGCAAAAAAAAAAAGTGGAAAAGAAAAAAGCGACATGAGAAAAAAAAAACAAAAAGGATATTAAAGCATTTTATGAGAACCTAGATTGTGCAACTAAATCACGATGTGGTCTTAGACCTTTACTTTGTGTACAGAGCCAGACTTTATTCTTTGATTTGGTGCATAGGATCACAGTTTATTATGATTATAATGGTTATAATTTTGTTGACATTTGAAAGAAATAAGGAAGGAATAAGGAGTAGAGGTAAACGAGGTTGCTGCAGAAAAAGCATCTGTGATTCAGCTGATGGGAAGAGTATGTTAGCACTGAAGAGTGCTAAAAAAACCCTAAATAGCTTGCCCCACCCCAAAATCTCTCTGTCTTAGCGCCGGGCTCTTTATCTGAGTTAAATTCCCAGTGAATTAAGACCAAAGACTTTCAGGCTCTTGGGGTATTAAGGGCAAATATATTTTCAATCGTAATTGCCTATTTAGAAAAGATGGGGTCAGACTCTCTGCTGGTTTAACCCTTGGCACCAGCAGACCCCAGCACTGCAGAGGAGTCCCATCTACAAGGTGGAAGATTCCATCAGTTACAAAGGAGTCCCCATTTAAGTGTCCCTTCCGACCTGGGCTGGGAGCATTTATCACAAAAAACCCAAGCTACTGGGATAGCAAGGCTTTGGAAAACTGATTCAGCTCAGGCTTCTCAAACTTTTTTTCACAGCGTGACCTATATTTAAATAACTCTCCAGTTTTTTTCCCATCACAAAACCACCATCTCACGCACAAAATCCCACATAGTATCTGTCACTGGCACCTCAGAGGAGCAAAGTATTTGCAGAGAGCTCAGTATTTTCCTATTTATAACTTCTTCCCTCTCACACTGGAAGATACCGGGGGGCTCGGGTCAAGGCAGCTTTCTGATTCCCATGTTGGAAGGCCAGAAACATCCCTCCCAGCTGCTCCTGCCATGAGCATGGTCACCTCTCCTCTGGGCAGCTTGGAAAAATCCTTCTTCCCCAGTGAGAAGCAGCAATGCTCCCAGCTTTTCCCCCCGGAGGCCCATTTCCCAGCTCCTTCCCACCCATCACTTGTTATCCTGGATCTCCAGGGTGGTGGAGGGTTGAAGGGGACCTTGGCCAGGCTTCATTTCTGACAGCTTCTGTGGAGCCATCCCTCTGCAATATGGAAAAATAATAATAATAATAAAAAAAATATTTAAAAAAAAAAAGGAAAGAAAAAGTGGAAATTCCTGGTTAAAGCCTCCACTTGCACAAAAAGCATAACAGCTTGCATGAACTGCAGTACTATGACTATTGCTGTTAATGCTTCCAATGACATCATTGTTTTCCAAATTACAAAGTGCAGAAGACTGGTTAGGGAAGCCGAAGAGAAAGAGCTGAAGGCAGCGAGGGTTCTAAAGGATGTCAGAAGCAAAAGATGGTTTTTTTAGATTGCCTCCCTTATTTTACTAATTCCTTTATGTACTCAGATTTGGTTTTTTGGAAAATGTCACTGCAGCCATGTCCAGATAATTAAAACCTTAACTGCCACCGGACCTACCTCAGATGCCTGTGTTAACTTTGCTATTACCATTGCTGTTCACACACTCCCCTGTACCGTTACTTCTGCGTGCACAGTCAATCTCCTAGCTTTCAACCAAAGTGATTTTTGAAGTAAATATTGAGCGATGAGGCACAAAAAGCATTGCTAAAATACAAATGTATTACAGCTATTGCATTTTCACTCTGCACTTTACATAAGTACAAGGAGCTTTTGCCTAGATTTCTGTTTCAGAAATCCATGCTGTTTACTGCCCATGCACTTGAAGGGTTTTTTCTTCCCTTTAGGCAGGAGGAGGCTCGAGGAAGACTGGCAAGCTGCTTTTCCAGGTGCTGGAATAGTGCAAAGCAATTGAACCATACTCATGGATGGGGGCCATCTAACTCATATGGCCAATAGCGTGCTTTCCTTTTTGGCAGTGCTTTTGTTCCAGGTGGAATAGTCTTTCATCCACAGAAAGGAAACTCTTGTTTGTCTCACTCTCAGGTAATGGTCTACAACCATCCAGCTGCAGTAAAATATGAAACCTACAGGCACATACATACACATTGTATGCATGCATACATACACGCTTACATCTTTCTCATGCATTACACACACCCGTACTGCATACTAAGTTAATTGAAGAAAAAGTAAGGGCATTTTTTCCTGTTCTGTTAATGCCAGAAAGCCCCAGCGTAGCTGCAGGAGAGAGCACTTTTACAACGCAGACGCTCCAGACCAGGTTCCAGCTGTCGGAATTTTATGTCCTTGAGATACTTCTGGAATAACAAAGTGTCATGCACGTCCCTGCCAGTACACGAGATCAGCACATGAGATCAGACGTACAGATGTTGCCTCCACATCCACCCACTGGCATCTTATTATCAGTTTAGTTCGTATCCTCCACCCATTTTCAGCCAACGAGGAAGTCAGGAGTTGTAATTTGTGAGAATGAGCTGTATAGCAACCATTTATCTGAAAAACAAACCTCTGCTGGCAAAAACTTAGGAAGCAAATAAGAATCTCATGGAGGTTTTCTGTCCTGGCACACATAGGTAACTCATGGGGAATGCTGTGGTTACACAGTCCCAGGAGCAGCGGTACCTCTTAGAGGTGAAGGAAGGGACGTGGATTAGCACTCGACACACAAAAACTTCCTTTAATCAACCGACAAAGACATTGTCTTTGGGAAGGAACATTGCAGACCAATGCACGTGACTTCCTTCACCCTTCTTCCCCCTGCCCATGTTAAGAAATAAAAGGTTGAGGGCAAATTCAGGCTTGTGGATGCTGCTAGGGGAAATTGCCACCATGGTGTGGTGGCAGAGGAGATGGTCAACCTCTGCCTCCAACTTCGGGGACCGGCACTGCCGGCCAGCCAGGGCCTTCGCTTGGGAACTGATGAGCATTAATCACAAGGGCCAGGAAGGACGAGCCTTGATATCTCAGGTTATCAATGGATTTCAGGCAGCGGTATTATTTCTACTTGTTTAATGTGGCAATCTTATCAGCACCGTGCCGGGCACACGAAGTTACATAGAGGGAAACAAGCTTGGGAGGAAGGACTGAGTCAAGGTAAGTGATGTATTGTTAATTACTCAGTTAATAAATCCAGGAAGAAGGTGGGTTTGGCTTCACTGCCATACAGACTGGTATTCTGGCAACTGGGGAAAGACATCTGCTCAGCCCAGGCCTCCGCTGTCTGTGTGTATGATCACACCTTTCTAATGAGCATCTTAAAGCACTTCCTGAGCTGAACGGATTGAGCCTCGCGCTAGTTCCCCCTCTTACAGCTTTGGGTACCGAGAGATTAAACAGCTCAGAGGAGCTGGGGCTGGTCAGGCTGAGCCCCGGGGGGGTCCCCGGGGACTGGGGGGGTCGGTGCTGCAGGAGAAGGTAGGTCGGGCTCTATCGTCCCCACACCCCTGCGCTCCCCGGAGGAGGAAGGACAGGAATTTGCCTGTTATGTTTTTCCTCCTCTGCTGCAATTATGATTCCTTGCTTAAGTTTCCAATCTTTAATTGGGTTGGAAAATTACAGTCACGGCACGGGGGGGGGGGGGGGAAATCCCAGCTACTCTGCCTGACTCAAATGTCTGTTTTCATTTACTACACCATGCTCCTGAGTTGCTGCTTTTTTAACTAGACTAGAATAAGGATATCTTGAATTAAAAAGATGTTCTGCCCTTCCTGGCTGCTCTGCCTCTCCATGTGCATAGCGAGGTGCCCAGGACTGCCTCGGCAGGGAAGTTTGGCCTGGGTAGCTTTATGTAGGACGAGGTGATATAAATACATAAAAGCCTCACTCACGGAATATAAACTTATTTCTACATATACCTTCCTCACGGACACACAATGTAATGTAATCTATGTGACTCTTTCTCACCAGAGAGGCCCGCTCACAAGCTTTCTGTTGAACACAGCTATTAAAGTTGCACTTTTGTTCCCGGGGAAAAAAGTGCCACTACAGAGAAAAATGCTTAAGTTTCTATTGCACAACACACAAATTCACGTAAACACTGTACCGTCTTAATCAAGTCCTCTAGCGCAATTAAGGAAACCGTGGAGGGTTAAAAGTGGGGTTTCTCAAACCTGCTTCCCCACTGGCAGGAGCAGAGCTGGAACATTTCTAATGATGGAGCTCACTCCTGTCTGGAATTCAAAGACCGTTCACCTGATGGTAATGAAGGAGGCCAATTTAGCTGAAATCCCCCCCCCCCAAAGCAGGGGAAGGGGT
The DNA here is from genome assembly GCF_964188355.1 of Buteo buteo. Lineage (NCBI taxonomy): Eukaryota > Metazoa > Chordata > Aves > Accipitriformes > Accipitridae > Buteo > Buteo buteo. The sequence continues at coordinate 50,587,032 of NC_134175.1, forward strand.
CAGGAATCAGCTCACGCAAAGCAGCACGGAGCAACCCGGTGCAGTTCTACTTCAAAAGGTTTGAAGTGCATCACTGATGCAGAGCTGAATTCAGAAAAATGCAGCCTGGGACAGCTGTACTGTGTGCAGCTCTTTCCAAAAACAGCTTTGAAAATCAGACTTTCAGTTCCAGTTCAGATACAGACAAGTTAAGGTTAAAATTAATAGTAATAATAGCAAGCTTCCATTTTATCCTCAGAATCCTTCTCTTTTTATTTCTCAGTAAGTTCTGAGAATGTAACACCTTAGAGGGTAAATCCTGAAGTATGCTAAGTGCAAAGGTTTTGACTATTTACAAGCTATCAAACATGACAGCCAGGTTTTAGCACCCAGGCTGGCGCTTCATTCTTTGCAAAACAGCGACAGCACTCAAATATATAGCTATTGTATGATCAAGCCTAAGTGATAGTGATAGCTGGTCATATTTAATGCCAAATCAGTCTCTCACTTACGGCCGTGGACTCTTTCTGACTTCAGATGGCAGCATATGATCCATAAATACTGATGGGTTTCTATAGTTCAGTTTAACCTGTAGAAGTATAGGTAGTTGTTAATGTTCACTGGCTGCGTTCTGCCAGCTGAAGCCAAAAGGCTTCCATGGTTATAACCTAAGTCTAGAAATCGATTACTCTATAAATATCCCATTGTACCTTTAAAATCCACAGGCCACATATAAACTGGGTTTCTATTTAAAAAGGCAGTCATTTACTGCCCCGTTTCTCGTTTTAGAAAATCACTAGACACGCTTGATGACTGATAGACTTGGCTCAACTACACACATCTCTCATGGAGTATCAAGGCTGAAGTATGACTTCTGGTTCAGCAAAAAAAATAAGCCACCTGCTTAAAGAAATTCAACTTATTTACTGTCTTAGGGTGAAGTCTACAGTGGCAGAGCTAGAGGGATACTACCTTTCTCTCACAGTAGTCCAGCACCACAGTTGTAGCTCTACAAGACATCAGAGCTTTTTTGAACATCCTTTCTAATGGGCAAATTGTGCCAAAGCCAGAACTAGAATATCTCTTACCTTGGTCCCTTGGCAGCCCAGTCAGCCCCAGGAACAACTCCCCCATGCACAGCTTTCACCTCAAAAATCAAGCCAGTACTACTCCTCTTCCCTTTCATCATCAGTAAATTCATCCTCAGTTAGGAGAAAAAGCAGTTCAGGACTGTGCCGTCCCATGAAATTATGAAGCACTGCCCCTGAGCTGAAAAAACGGGCAGGCATTCATTTCTTTTCGATCTGAGGCCATTGATAATCACCTGTGGTTTAGTATTTGTACAGTGTACTGAAAATAGACAAAGTTCATCCTAAAGTGCCAGCACAGTCTTCTATTAATCTCCAGCTCAGTCCCTTAAAGGAGGAAGTAACAACTCTGTAATGATAAGGCTCGTGGCAGCAGCCAGAGTGCTTGAAGGTCTGTTCTTGTAAAGAAAATTTTTCAATTAGTTAAAGAAGCCAGGAGCATCAGCTTTCAAAAAAAGAGCTTCCTTATGAATCTTTGATCTCTCTCACTGTACCATGTTTCTCATGAAAGACAGTCGTAGTGGCACTGTTTAAATAACATCTACAAAACAGTTCAATTTGCAAATCAGTAGGATTACAGTTTCCTTTATAATCTTTATTTAAATGAAGTAGCGTGAATGAGCTGTTAAATTAGGGGCTTGTCTATGAGAGTTGTGTCCAACGAGAAGTGGCCAATACTTAAGAATAACAGGGAAAACCCCATGATTCACGCAAACCAAAAGCAGAAAAAAGGTCAATTTAAAACACCTGACCTCAGTTTTGGTGCTAGAGTCTCAAAACCAAAGAGGCTTATTCAGGTAGGCTACCCACCCTCTTAACGACCTGTAATTCATGCTTTTATTTCAGGACATGGCTGTTTAATAAACTTGAATAAAAATAAGCAATTTCTGAGCGCACCAGAAGCTGGGCATGGCCAGTTGTCCCTGCCGTGCTGGAGAAGACCTACGTGCTACGTGACAGCGCGGTTCCAAAGCCACCCTTGTTGCATGTATACGGTGTTGGAGGTCTCCAACTTGGGCTGTCCGCCCCATCTTCATCGCCCTTACTCTATCCGACTAGAGGGGCGACAAAATCAAGCAGGGAGGTTTGTGGGCGAGATGTCTCTTTGAGAGGCAATCGTGGGGTATGCCGGCGGGAACGTGTGTTTTGAGTTCTCAGCTGAGGGCAGGAGGAGCAAGTCCCAGAAAGGCAAACCGTGGGAGACAGAAGGAAGAGAAAGGAAGACCCTCGTCTTGCCCTCGGTCCCCTCCTTGGCTGGAAGACTGTATTATAGTATGTTTGGCCCAAACCTGTTCCCTGCCTGCAGCCTCCAACTCTTAAAAACCCAGACAAGCACGGATCCACCCTCTCTTCAGCTGCAATGGGAGCATATTCATCTGATCACAGATTTAAGAGTTATTACTGCTACTGCAAAGTGTGATGGCAGAGGTTATGTTCCAAAAATGTAAATGTCACTGAATTACATAATCATCAGTTTAGCTTTATATTTTATACATATATATATATATGAGATGCAAATTCCTAACCTGCCCCTTCGGATTATCAATGTTTTCCAGTGCTCTTGTGGTTGGCAAAGTGAGCACAAAGAGGTCCTGAGCACCCGTAAGTGGCAGAAACGCCTGATGGAGTTACCCGGCAGAAGCAGCACAAAACACTCATTCAGCATCTAAGAGATCAGGCTTATTTTTTTTACGGCAAATGCCAAGTAAGAGTAGATGTAGGATATGTCAGTGTTTATGATAAAAATATACCAGAACATAACCGCATATTTCATAATAAAAAAATTGCATCTTGAAAGCATTTTTGACAGGGTTCCACTTTAGAAGTTAATGGCAACATCAGAGGTACAGGAGTTCTAGAATAAATGGAAAATTGGCTCCAAATATTAAAGACAGAGAGCAAGAAACCAAGAAAAGCATAGTCATAGATGGATGATACTGCTTTGGCAGGAAAGGTAAACAGTGAGGAAACATACTGCCAGATGCAAAAAGACTTAGATCATTAAAAGGGAAAGAGACGAAAAAAACATTCAACACAAATAAATTAGAACAGTATCACCAATATTGTCTGTCAGCATTTCTGCTATAAATCCTGGTTCACAGGAGTGTATTCCACATCTGAAAAAAATACCTCCTGAATGGAACTTGGCATGCCCGGTTTCTGGCCTGTATTAGCATGTCTTTGGTCTTCACGAAGTTTTGCAAGACATAAATGGAAATTTAATTTGGATTCGCGATGATTCAGCTCATACACACAATACAGCCACACCAGTTTGCATTACCTGAAGTTTGAAGAAGCCTTCAATAATTATTTTTTTCTCCTCTAGTAAAAGCAGTAGACAATCTATAGAGTTTAATGTTGGATACTTTAAATTTTGTAACAACATTTCTTTCAAAACTGTTCAACATACCTTCAATACAAAATGTTAAGATGGGGCAGGAGAGAACCGATGCTGCCTGTTATGCAAGGAATCCAACTTTGAAAGGGATGTCTGACCATGTACTTAAACTATCAACAGTACATCTCCTTATAATAGAACTTGACTAAATACAGACTGGCCTAAAATCCAAGAACAACGTCCAACAGACAAGACCAAGAGGTAGTAATTTTCAATAAACCTGTGTAGTGTTTCCTAAGAAAAACTAGTGCTTAAAAAAAAAAAAAAAAAAAAGTGATTTAATAATCTTCTAACTGCTGAATTCATCCTGGCAAAAATCTGGTCCATATCTCACCCATCCCATTATTAATCCATACCATTTTGGTTTTTAATTTGATCACCAATAGAATAGTATTTGAATTTTTTTACCACAGTCTTTCAAATCACTGTAGGAATTCTGGAGGATATAGCATTATCTTCTACTGGAAGCTATAACATTTCAGGCTGATATTATAGGTTTTCCTTTGGTAGACTGTTTTGATATATGGATACAAAGGATTTCAAGAGATTTGTCAGTGTAAAATTCAATTAAGTATAAATTGTTTAAATAATTGTATGTGTACAGTAAAGCGCCTTTGAAAAATAAGGCTCCAGCTATGTATGTGCTGGTAAAAATGAGAAATTCAGAGCTAGGAATAGGTCATGCCCTATGATACATGGTGCGCATCGCTGCTGCCTTTGGAAATTCAGCTACTTCACCTGTCCCCCTGATGTGATGAAGACAGAGGGAGTAAGATAAATTGCTCTTCATAAAAGAGATTAGGCCAGAGCAGCAGAAGGAAAAACAAAGAACAAACAAACAATCCAGAAAGTGAGAGGACATATTTACTGCTGACCATTGCTACTTTACTGACTCTGCGAAGCGCTCTCAGCAGCCTGGCCTCTCTTTGTTTTGTCTTCTGGGTGACTTTGGTGTCTCTAAACTATCACCTCTTGTATAAATACGGTCTTATAGGAAAGGGGTTCTTGTGTTCCTGCGCCGGTGACTCAGCCAACGAGTGGTTTGGATTTGGGGTTTTCCTCACCCTGTCATCACAACCCACATTTCTTAGCGAGGCTTTGTCAGAGATCTTGACTCACGGGCTAAACCTAGACACATCTGCCGACACGGCTGTAGATGGTTTCAGCTCGTTGCTTACTTATTTATTTTTTTACCTGCAAGAAAATACACATCAGGCTTTTACAGACTGAAAGGAAAAAAAAATAAAAAATATCCTGCACCCTGGATCTTACAAGTGAACTGCGAGTGACACAAAACATGAGGAACACGTATGGCGTTGGGCACCAGGCAGAGAGTCCTTAGTCCTGGCATATGGACGGTAACAGCAGGTCCCAGTGGTACGCACAGCAGACACAAGAAGAAGTGGAAGCGCTGAATGCATCATGCATTTTTCCAAACGATACTGGGTTTTTGTTTGTTTTTTTTTCTTCCTGCCCATAGCATGTGTCCTGAAGAATGAGTTATATAGTGCTGCAGCTCCAAAGGAGGTTTCATTCCCACCCGGTGTGCGTGTAACACACCTTGGAAAAATAGCAGCACACACTTAACAACGCAGGCACGAGGAGATCCCAGAGGTATATGGAAAGCATATGGAAAAATAAGCACATTAGCATAGCCGAACGCAGTAAAGTACTAGGGAGATAAAACATTATTTTGAAAGTGCAGGCTGAATGCATCGGAGGGAAGAGGAAAGACAAAAGCAGCAGCTCATGCCTCTGCAAACAGGCAAATAAACAGAAACGGTTTCTGTTCTTGCCTTCCAGCTTTTCGTTTCCACATAACCCTTGTTTTCCAACTTCCATTGTGTCTCGTTTAAATGTTTTAGCTCTCCGGATCTTTTAATAATTTCCACACACATCCACGCAGCTATATATAAATAAGAAAAGCCTGCTGCACATTCAGATCCTCGCTTTATACTGGGAAACACGACATCCGACTGGGAGCAAACCTGACTGTGAAACATTGCCCTACAAGGTAAGTAAAATCCCAGCTGACTTCATCAGACCAGAATTTCCTAACGGGGTCCCGCTGCTCAGGGATCTACCCCTTCCGTCATAACCCAGTGGGTCTGGAGAAGGGTGGTCGAGCTATGTGCCATGGCCCGAAAAGCCCCAAAAAACGAGTTTTCTCCTGCATCCATGCCTGAGCACCTTGTTTGTGCTTTCCCTTGGTGCTTCCTACTTTTGGTATTTTGCTTTCTGAATTTTTAAGGCATAGGCCGTATCTCTGCAATATCTTCTGACATCATCTTAATCCAGCTTAGATGGACACTAAAAGGCAATTCAACAGATTCGTGCCTTGGAAGAATTATTGAGAAAATTCATACATTATGAAGGTGCTGAGAGCAATACTTTAAGGTTACACTGTGATTTGTGCTGAACTGGCATGGTAATGCTCCAATTTCTGCTCACTGCTGGACACAGATTTTTCTATGCTTACTACTCACACAGCTCAGAGCCTAAATAAGTTTTCTGTGTAGTTTTTGTTCTTTATTGGTAGACATTTATCCTGGGGGAAATGTTTTTTTCTCCTCCTAAAATCTCTCATCCACAAACTGTTTTCTGTTGCTGTTACATTACTTCATGTCCCTGTAACATAAATTATGATTTAAAAAAAAACAACCCTCTTTGAATTTCTCTTTAACTCATATTTGCTATATCTCCAAAATGAGTAAAATATTTTTTAAAAATAAATATTTTCCTTTAATCTGTAATAACTGAACAGACGTTTGCTACATGAAGCCAACAGACATGAGAGGATTCGTTAAGTATTTGAGTTTTCTGACACTGCAGATTGGAAGGGAGCAGCTAGGGGCTTTGCCAAAGACAGGACTTTGAATTTTTTTTTTTTCCCCTTCATACCAGCAATCTATGGAACTGAGGAGTTACAGTGACTGTGCATGCAATGCCGGACCATTGCAGTATTAAAAAAAACTGTGCCCTTTCCCACCATACACAGCCCCCCTCCGAAGTAGATAATATAGGTCATAGCTTAAAAATGCAAGCAACATCTTTAAATATTAAAAATTATACTCAGCAATAATACTGAATTGATAACATTACTTTCAACAATTTCTGAACAATAACAACTGGAAAACGATGGCACAGATTCATTGCAGCTTCTTAAAACCTTAAGCTTCTGAAATCAGAGTCTTCATATTAGCATTGAATACAGCAACATTCTGATTTAAATTATTGACAGCCTGAACTAAATTAGTTAGCGTCTCATCTAGTTTCAACAGTCTGCTATTCATTGAGTCGTTCAGATGTTGGATGGATTCCATCAACATCTCCTGAACACACTTTTTTTTTTTTTTTTAAGCCAATCTGCTGCTCTCTGGTTCCTTTCTGACACTTCCATCCCTTTCTAATATAATGTTCCCTGAGCTATCACCCCTGATTTCCACACGCTTGTTCTCTGTCATCTTCACTTTCTACTATTACTTTGCATTTTCCTCCCATCTCCTTATCTTATAATGTGTTCCTTATCAATGCCAGTGACATGTAACTCGCTGAAATACTGATGATTCTTTTGCTTTTACAGTTCTTAATTGTTTCTTATGGATCACTGTTGGAAAGGATGCACTGTCATTGTCCCCAAATTGAGTTTCAATATGCAAGTGGCATTGCACTGAATACACAAAAGTATCTCAGAAGGGAAAAAAGGCACCAGCCTTAGGGAAAACCTTAAAGCCACACTGCTTTTCATGTAGGTACAGGAATTGCCCCTCACTCTAAAAATCATATAAAAAGTGAGTATTTCCTTCATGGTTACTCTTCTCTCTGTACTTTGTATCTCCTGATGCATCCTCAGAATCTTACCCACGTGCTGTGGTTCCCCCCCAGTTTCACTGCTGTACTGGCAGGACGTCACGGGGTGGAAAGAGCGGTTGAGTGGGGATGATGGGCAACGTGGAAGCTGGGAGAGTGGGAAACACGGGAGAAACACAGCTTCATGAAGGACATGCTGAGAAATGTGGGAGGCTTCTTCTGAGAACCGGGAAAGAAAATCCCCTTCTGGGAAACGCCTTTCTGACAAGCATAAAGATGTGTTTGTGTTTAGGCTGATGTGCAAGGATAGCAGAATGCCTTTTTTTTTTTTTTCACATCCCAAACTCATTCTCATCTTTGAGAATCAGCGTTAAAAATTATAACCCCTTTCCTGCTCTTATTTCAAAATTACTGGTCTCCAGTTCCCCATGTATCCTCCTAAGTGACATCATTTCACCTCCCACTTACACCATAACAGCATTTTCCTTTGCATAAACTCCCAGTGGCAGACCTCCGTGTAGGTGCAGTGGCTCCGATGACAAACTCAAGCCCAAGGTAGCCTCAAGTGCTACCCAACAAGGGCCCTGGATGTGTTTGTCATTCCCAATCTGCTACTCTTTATTCTAATTGCACCTATAAATCAACTACCAGTTTTAGGCGAGCAGAGGAGATAAGAAAGCCGGTCTGTAAACCAGATCGCAGGTAAGGAGGGAAGAGGAAGCACCGATAAAATTGGTATATTAATCCTTATACTTCATTTATCACAGAGGGGAAAAAAAATATTCTAATTTTAAGGATGTCATATCTGGCCAAAACAACACCATCATACTGCAGCACGTGTCAGGTTTTATTGAGCCGCTCTTGTATCCCGATCCTGTCCTCCCGTAACCATCTGGGAGCAGGGGGTGGTAAGACCCGCAAAGGGAGCAGCTACCCCTATGCTTTCTCATCTGACGTGTTTGCCATTTTGGGGAAGGGGCTAACAGCTTGGGAGGACAACTATAACTTTTCCTGACTTAAAAAGGCACACGGTTGGCTGCGGAGGGACTGAGAATTTGAGCTGTGGACTCCGCACTACGTCGTACCTTCCTTGGCTCTAGCCTGGGACTTCTTGACTTTGTGCACCTGGAGCCCTTCAGAGCCTGAAAGCAAATCTTGCTCCAGAGCTGCCTGATTGAGACTATGCATATGGTTCAGAGCCGGACAAATATCAAGAATCACCAAAATAGGCACATACGTATTTTTAGTGCGCTCCTGGATGGCTGCATGAAGGTGTTAATCCCCTACATACAGCCATTAGCAAAGAATTCATTATTCTGCCCGGTGAGTTATCCCTCTATTAAACGTTAGGAAGAATTAGTCTAATATTTACAGTCAGCTATTTGTTATGTTAAAGAGGTATTTGCCAAATCTTCAGCACCTCCACCACATGCACAAAATCATACTTTAAATGAAGTAATTCTGAACTAAACAAGTGTGCTAGTACTACTAGTGGGATTTATAGTAACCAATAACGG